>NW_027221864.1:0-23287 GCF_041296265.1 Equus caballus | reverse complement strand
GCGGGAGCTGAAGGACGGCCTCCTCAGGCTAGCGGCCGTGGCTGTGCACGGCCCGGGCTGCTGTGCCCAGCGGGGACGCGGAGCGCCGTCCACGGACGCCGGGGGAACGGACGAGCCCGGCCCGGGAGAGAGCAGCACAGCGCGGCCGGACTCCGCCGGGCTCGGCTCTGGGCAGGCAGGCGCGGCTCGCCGACGCCTCCCACGCCTCCCAGGACGGCGGCCCAGCAGCCGCGCGCTCCTCTCCTCTCCTCGCGCGCGCGCGCGCGCGCCGCCGCCCAGACGCTGCCCGGCCGTTGCCCCGCCCCCCCCCCTCCGGCGGTGGACTGCGGACAGCGACGGGGACACCCTCCTGGGAGAACTCCTGCGGCCCCGCCCACATGCTTGGGACCTTCGCGGAGCGGGAAGGTGCGCTGACAGGGACGCAGGGTCCCCGCTACGCTCGCTCTCGGGGAACTGCAGCCTCCTCCCCTCGGCTTTCACTTGAATGTCACACCCGAAACCATGCAACGTCTACAAGCAAACATAGGCAGTGTGCTCTTTGACATCAGTCTTAGCAGCCTATTTTCAAGTACCACGTCTGACTGGGCAAGGGAAACAAAATACAAAATGAACAAACGGGACTACATCAAAGTCAAAAAACATCCTCTGCACCGCAAAGGAAACCATCCACAAAACCAAAACACAACCTAACAACTGGGAGAAGATTCTTGCAAACCGTATATCGGATAAGGGGTTAATATCCAAAACACAGAAAGAACTCATACATCTCAACAGCAAAAAACATCAACAACCCAATTGAAAAGGCGGGCAAAAGATCTGAGCAGTGATTTCTCCAAAGAAGGTATACGGATGGCCAACAGGCATATGGAAAGGGACTCAACATCCTTAGCGATCAGAGAAATGCAAATCACAACTACAAGGAGATGTCCCCTTACTCTGGTCAGAATGGCTCTAATTAACAAGACAAGAGACAAGTGTCGGAGAGGATGTGCAGAGAAGGGAACTCTCCTGCACTGCTGGTGGGAGGGCAGACTGGTGCAGCCACTACGGAAAGCAGGATGGAGTATCCTCAGAAAACTAAGAATACATCTACCATATGTATGATCCAGCTAGCCCACTGCTGGCTATTCATCCAAAGAACTTGAAAACACCAATGCAGAGGGACACATGCACCCCTAGGCTCACTGCAGCATTATTCACAACAGCCAAAACTTGGAAGCAACCTAGGTGCCCATCAAGGGAAGAATGGATAAAGAAGATGTGGTATGTATACACAATGGAATGCCACTCGGCCCTAAGAAATGATGAGATCCGCCCATTTGTGACAACGTCGATGGACCTTGAGGGTATTATGTGAAGTGAAATAAATCAGAGGGACAAAGTCAAACACCGTGTGATCTCACTCATAAGGAGAAGATAAAAACAACGACAAACGCACACAGAGCAAAGGAGATTGCATTGGTGGTTACCATAGGGGGAGGGGGGAGGGGAGAGAGCCAAAGGGGTGATGAGGCTCACATGTGAGGTGACGGACTATCATTAGTTTTCGGGTGGTGAACACGATGTAATCTACACAGAATTCAAAATATATTACAACGTACATCTGAAAGCTATATCATCTTAGGATCCACTGTTACTGCAATAAAATAAAATAAAATAAAATAAAATAAAATAAAATAAAATAAAATAAAATAAAATAAAAAAGTGTAGGAGCCTCAAGAGGCTAACAGGCTTTTGAAAAGTTATTCCAGGGATTTTTATGGCTTAGCTCAGGGCGGCAGACACCAGCCTGAGACACAGCTGTGGCACAGCTACTAACTTCAACTAAACTGTATTCCGACTGGAGGGAAATCAAAACTACTGCAATCATAATTTCTTGAAGGCTTCACTTTGTGCCAGATCCTGTGCCGACTGCTTTGCACCAACTGTCTCATTTAATCCTCACATCCAAAAGGCAGGTTACCGTTATTCTCCCCATTGTCAAGGTGAGGAGGCGGAAGCAGAAAGATGGCAATCTGCCTGGAATTCACAGAAGGATTCTCTAGGTAATGACATGACTTTTGGACAAGATTTCAAGGTTTAACACATTACAGTGCAGATGCAGATCCCAGTATCACAGAACGTGAAAAACACTGAGTCCTGCCAAATGTCTTAAAACACTAATTATGGATCCTCACAATCTCTTGGCCTGTTTTCTCAGATGAGGGAAAACCCAGCGTGAAAAACCGTTGATGAGATGTCTGCAGAGGAGGACTACGTCTGGTCTTTAAAGCCGGGAACTATCCCAGTAGATTCTGAGTCAGTGGGTCCAGAGTAGGCCTTGAGCGTCTCTGTTCTTTTCCAAAGCCCCACAGGCTACACTTCCGTGCCCTTGGAGTTGGGAAGTACAGTCATGCCCTACATCGGGACGTTTCAGTCAACAACGGGGGTCCCATCAGATTAGTCCCATATGGCCTAGGTGTGTAGGAGGCTCTGCCATCCAGGTTTAGGAACTCCGTGGTGTTTGCACAGTCTCGAGATTGCCTGACCATGACACACTCCTCAGAACTCATCCCCACTGTTAAGCAAAGCATGACTATACCGCCTTGGATTCTCCACGGTCCCAGACCTGAACTGTTTAGATGACTGCACACGCAGAGGGCACCGTGTCTGAGGCAGAGAGCAGCTGGAATCACAAAAGCTCTCGACAGAGAGTCAAGGAAAGGCGTGCTCTGCTTACACGACTCTCTACTTTTCTCTGGGTCTGAACCATTTCCTAGCTAATCTGCTTTTTTTAACCGAGCAGCTTTGCCAAAAAAAAAAAAAAAGAAAAAACACAAAGTTACCAACAAACACTAAACAAACCAATATAAACAATACATATTAAATAAGCCTAACCCTACTATGCTACTGAAAAGGCTTTTATTTCCCTGGGATAATTTGGACAGCATTAGATTGTTTTACCAAGAGCAGCCAAGTCGAGGCAGATTATTTCTAATTCCACAGTGCTGCAGATGCGGTCAGTAGCAACTGCAAGCCGGAAAGGAAACAAAACAAAACAAAGTTGGGTGTAATCCATTCAAGTTCACACGTTTCACCAGGGACAGCCTCCAAGCCTTGAATAGTTAGGTATGCATTTAGCCATTTCTTTAATCAACCACTACTAACGCCTGCTAAAGGCCAGACACTGCTCTAAGTACTTTACGGATATGAAATATCCTCTCACCTTTACACTCACCTATGGAGTGTGTATGATAATCATCCCCGTTTTACAGATCAGGAAACTGACACACAGAATGGTACAGTAACTTGCCCGAGTTCACACAGCCCGTAGGTGGCAGAGCCAGGACCCATGTGACAGAGTCTGGCTCCAGAGTCCACGTTCTGAATCACCACGCTCAGTCCCCAAAAACCTAGAGAAAGCGCCAGCCTCAATCGAAAAGTTTTCTTTTCCCCACCCTACAGTCCCTACGCGGCGGCCCCAGTCTCCAGGGCATGCTTTCAGCTCCTCTGACAGGCCCTACTCCTCCCTTGCCCTGTCCCAACACTCTCCCGCACAGGTCCTCCTTTTCTTTTAGGCATCTGCTCTCAGCTTCAACATCACTGCCTGAGTCACCAAGTCTAACAGGAAATGCCGTCTTTCTCAACACTCAACACAAAATTGCTTTTACGTATCTCCTAGGTAATTGGTTGCTGCCTGTCTGTCCTTTCCAACCAGGCTGTGAGGGCCAGTACGTCAAACAGCCTGTCAGTCTTGCTCACCAAGTGTCCAGACCACTGAACACGCACCGACCAGAGGAAAGGAAGGACTTGTCCCAAAGTCAACTCTCCAGACTTTCTGTGCAAGGAGGGAACGAACGGAGCACCCTCCAGCCTCACGCTTTCTCTTCCATGCTTTCAAGTGTGGGGCACATACCTCTGCTCACAACGCTCCCCGGACAGCCCCCACTGCACCCCTAACAGGTAGACTTCTGCACAGTCACGGGCTTTGGAAAGCACTGGCTCTGCACACAAATCTTACGTGGCCCTCGACAGGCCACTTCCCCTGAACCGGCCTGAGCTTCAGGCCCACAACAGGCTTCGTGAAAACCCCAACGGAACGTAGCCTCGAAAAGAGGGAGACCCGCACTCCTCAGAACGCCTCGAGACCAGTGTCCTTATCGACTTCGCGTCTGTCCTTCCAAGAAGCCAAGACCACGGCTGGCGCTTCAGCGCCCGACTCCCGGGCACCGCATGCCCAGGCTGGCCCCTGGGCAGGTGCCCGGCACACACCGCCCGTTCCACGAACGCCTCAAGCGCACGAAGAGACCCCCTCGCTCCCCGCGCCGCACAGCTGTCCCGCGACCTGACGGGCACCTCTCGGCGCACAAGCCTATTCCTCAGGGACACGCTCGCCTCCCACCAGCCCCCAGGCCCACGCCCCCCAGGTACCTCTCTCAGATGGAATCCTCTTCGCAGGCGCCCTGGTCGTCCGTGTCCGGCGAGCAGGAAGAGCGGGAGCTGAAGGACGGCCTCCTCAGGCTAGCGGCCGTGGCTGTGCACGGCCCGGGCTGCTGTGCCCAGCGGGGACGCGGAGCGCCGTCCACGGACGCCGGGGGAACGGACGAGCCCGGCCCGGGAGAGAGCAGCACAGCGCGGCCGGACTCCGCCGGGCTCGGCTCTGGGCAGGCAGGCGCGGCTCGCCGACGCCTCCCACGCCTCCCAGGACGGCGGCCCAGCAGCCGCGCGCTCCTCTCCTCTCCTCGCGCGCGCGCGCGCGCGCCGCCGCCCAGACGCTGCCCGGCCGTTGCCCCGCCCCCCCCCCCTCCGGCGGTGGACTGCGGACAGCGACGGGGACACCCTCCTGGGAGAACTCCTGCGGCCCCGCCCACATGCTTGGGACCTTCGCGGAGCGGGAAGGTGCGCTGACAGGGACGCAGGGTCCCCGCTACGCTCGCTCTCGGGGAACTGCAGCCTCCTCCCTCGGCTTTCACTTGAATGTCACACCCGAAACCATGCAACGTCTACAAGCAAACATAGGCAGTGTGCTCTTTGACATCAGTCTTAGCAGCCTATTTTCAAGTACCACGTCTGACTGGGCAAGGGAAACAAAATACAAAATGAACAAACGGGACTACATCAAAGTCAAAAAACATCCTCTGCACCGCAAAGGAAACCATCCACAAAACCAAAACACAACCTAACAACTGGGAGAAGATTCTTGCAAACCGTATATCGGATAAGGGGTTAATATCCAAAACACAGAAAGAACTCATACATCTCAACAGCAAAAAACATCAACAACCCAATTGAAAAGGCGGGCAAAAGATCTGAGCAGTGATTTCTCCAAAGAAGGTATACGGATGGCCAACAGGCATATGGAAAGGGACTCAACATCCTTAGCGATCAGAGAAATGCAAATCACAACTACAAGGAGATGTCCCCTTACTCTGGTCAGAATGGCTCTAATTAACAAGACAAGAGACAAGTGTCGGAGAGGATGTGCAGAGAAGGGAACTCTCCTGCACTGCTGGTGGGAGGGCAGACTGGTGCAGCCACTACGGAAAGCAGGATGGAGTATCCTCAGAAAACTAAGAATACATCTACCATATGTATGATCCAGCTAGCCCACTGCTGGCTATTCATCCAAAGAACTTGAAAACACCAATGCAGAGGGACACATGCACCCCTAGGCTCACTGCAGCATTATTCACAACAGCCAAAACTTGGAAGCAACCTAGGTGCCCATCAAGGGAAGAATGGATAAAGAAGATGTGGTATGTATACACAATGGAATGCCACTCGGCCCTAAGAAATGATGAGATCCGCCCATTTGTGACAACGTCGATGGACCTTGAGGGTATTATGTGAAGTGAAATAAATCAGAGGGACAAAGTCAAACACCGTGTGATCTCACTCATAAGGAGAAGATAAAAACAACGACAAACGCACACAGAGCAAAGGAGATTGCATTGGTGGTTACCATAGGGGGAGGGGGGAGGGGAGAGAGCCAAAGGGGTGATGAGGCTCACATGTGAGGTGACGGACTATCATTAGTTTTCGGGTGGTGAACACGATGTAATCTACACAGAATTCAAAATATATTTCAACGTACATCTGAAAGCTATATCATCTTAGGATCCACTGTTACTGCAATAAAATAAAATAAAATAAAATAAAATAAAATAAAATAAAATAAAAAAGTGTAGGAGCCTCAAGAGGCTAACAGGCTTTTGAAAAGTTATTCCAGGGATTTTTATGGCTTAGCTCAGGGCGGCAGACACCAGCCTGAGACACAGCTGTGGCACAGCTACTAACTTCAACTAAACTGTATTCCGACTGGAGGGAAATCAAAACTACTGCAATCATAATTTCTTGAAGGCTTCACTTTGTGCCAGATCCTGTGCCGACTGCTTTGCACCAACTGTCTCATTTAATCCTCACATCCAAAAGGCAGGTTACCGTTATTCTCCCCATTGTCAAGGTGAGGAGGCGGAAGCAGAAAGATGGCAATCTGCCTGGAATTCACAGAAGGATTCTCTAGGTAATGACATGACTTTTGGACAAGATTTCAAGGTTTAACACATTACAGTGCAGATGCAGATCCCAGTATCACAGAACGTGAAAAACACTGAGTCCTGCCAAATGTCTTAAAACACTAATTATGGATCCTCACAATCTCTTGGCCTGTTTTCTCAGATGAGGGAAAACCCAGCGTGAAAAACCGTTGATGAGATGTCTGCAGAGGAGGACTACGTCTGGTCTTTAAAGCCGGGACCTATCCCAGTAGATTCTGAGTCAGTGGGTCCAGAGTAGGCCTTGAGCGTCTCTGTTCTTTTCCAAAGCCCCACAGGCTACACTTCCGTGCCCTTGGAGTTGGGAAGTACAGTCATGCCCTACATCGGGACGTTTCAGTCAACAACGGGGGTCCCATCAGATTAGTCCCATATGGCCTAGGTGTGTAGGAGGCTCTGCCATCCAGGTTTAGGAACTCCGTGGTGTTTGCACAGTCTCGAGATTGCCTGACCATGACACACTCCTCAGAACTCATCCCCACTGTTAAGCAAAGCATGACTATACCGCCTTGGATTCTCCACGGTCCCAGACCTGAACTGTTTAGATGACTGCACACGCAGAGGGCACCGTGTCTGAGGCAGAGAGCAGCTGGAATCACAAAAGCTCTCGACAGAGAGTCAAGGAAAGGCGTGCTCTGCTTACACGACTCTCTACTTTTCTCTGGGTCTGAACCATTTCCTAGCTAATCTGCTTTTTTTAACCGAGCAGCTTTGCCAAAAAAAAAAAAAAAAGAAAAAACACAAAGTTACCAACAAACACTAAACAAACCAATATAAACAATACATATTAAATAAGCCTAACCCTACTATGCTACTGAAAAGGCTTTTATTTCCCTGGGATAATTTGGACAGCATTAGATTGTTTTACCAAGAGCAGCCAAGTCGAGGCAGATTATTTCTAATTCCACAGTGCTGCAGATGCGGTCAGTAGCAACTGCAAGCCGGAAAGGAAACAAAACAAAACAAAGTTGGGTGTAATCCATTCAAGTTCACACGTTTCACCAGGGACAGCCTCCAAGCCTTGAATAGTTAGGTATGCATTTAGCCATTTCTTTAATCAACCACTACTAACGCCTGCTAAAGGCCAGACACTGCTCTAAGTACTTTACGGATATGAAATATCCTCTCACCTTTACACTCACCTATGGAGTGTGTATGATAATCATCCCCGTTTTACAGATCAGGAAACTGACACACAGAATGGTACAGTAACTTGCCCGAGTTCACACAGCCCGTAGGTGGCAGAGCCAGGACCCATGTGACAGAGTCTGGCTCCAGAGTCCACGTTCTGAATCACCACGCTCAGTCCCCAAAAACCTAGAGAAAGCGCCAGCCTCAATCGAAAAGTTTTCTTTTCCCCACCCTACAGTCCCTACGCGGCGGCCCCAGTCTCCAGGGCATGCTTTCAGCTCCTCTGACAGGCCCTACTCCTCCCTTGCCCTGTCCCAACACTCTCCCGCACAGGTCCTCCTTTTCTTTTAGGCATCTGCTCTCAGCTTCAACATCACTGCCTGAGTCACCAAGTCTAACAGGAAATGCCGTCTTTCTCAACACTCAACACAAAATTGCTTTTACGTATCTCCTAGGTAATTGGTTGCTGCCTGTCTGTCCTTTCCAACCAGGCTGTGAGGGCCAGTACGTCAAACAGCCTGTCAGTCTTGCTCACCAAGTGTCCAGACCACTGAACACGCACCGACCAGAGGAAAGGAAGGACTTGTCCCAAAGTCAACTCTCCAGACTTTCTGTGCAAGGAGGGAACGAACGGAGCACCCTCCAGCCTCACGCTTTCTCTTCCATGCTTTCAAGTGTGGGGCACATACCTCTGCTCACAACGCTCCCCGGACAGCCCCCACTGCACCCCTAACAGGTAGACTTCTGCACAGTCACGGGCTTTGGAAAGCACTGGCTCTGCACACAAATCTTACGTGGCCCTCGACAGGCCACTTCCCCTGAACCGGCCTGAGCTTCAGGCCCACAACAGGCTTCGTGAAAACCCCAACGGAACGTAGCCTCGAAAAGAGGGAGACCCGCACTCCTCAGAACGCCTCGAGACCAGTGTCCTTATCGACTTCGCGTCTGTCCTTCCAAGAAGCCAAGACCACGGCTGGCGCTTCAGCGCCCGACTCCCGGGCACCGCATGCCCAGGCTGGCCCCTGGGCAGGTGCCCGGCACACACCGCCCGTTCCACGAACGCCTCAAGCGCACGAAGAGACCCCCTCGCTCCCCGCGCCGCACAGCTGTCCCGCGACCTGACGGGCACCTCTCGGCGCACAAGCCTATTCCTCAGGGACACGCTCGCCTCCCACCAGCCCCCAGGCCCACGCCCCCCAGGTACCTCTCTCAGATGGAATCCTCTTCGCAGGCGCCCTGGTCGTCCGTGTCCGGCGAGCAGGAAGAGCGGGAGCTGAAGGACGGCCTCCTCAGGCTAGCGGCCGTGGCTGTGCACGGCCCGGGCTGCTGTGCCCAGCGGGGACGCGGAGCGCCGTCCACGGACGCCGGGGGAACGGACGAGCCCGGCCCGGGAGAGAGCAGCACAGCGCGGCCGGACTCCGCCGGGCTCGGCTCTGGGCAGGCAGGCGCGGCTCGCCGACGCCTCCCACGCCTCCCAGGACGGCGGCCCAGCAGCCGCGCGCTCCTCTCCTCTCCTCGCGCGCGCGCGCGCGCGCCGCCGCCCAGACGCTGCCCGGCCGTTGCCCCGCCCCCCCCCCCTCCGGCGGTGGACTGCGGACAGCGACGGGGACACCCTCCTGGGAGAACTCCTGCGGCCCCGCCCACATGCTTGGGACCTTCGCGGAGCGGGAAGGTGCGCTGACAGGGACGCAGGGTCCCCGCTACGCTCGCTCTCGGGGAACTGCAGCCTCCTCCCTCGGCTTTCACTTGAATGTCACACCCGAAACCATGCAACGTCTACAAGCAAACATAGGCAGTGTGCTCTTTGACATCAGTCTTAGCAGCCTATTTTCAAGTACCACGTCTGACTGGGCAAGGGAAACAAAATACAAAATGAACAAACGGGACTACATCAAAGTCAAAAAACATCCTCTGCACCGCAAAGGAAACCATCCACAAAACCAAAACACAACCTAACAACTGGGAGAAGATTCTTGCAAACCGTATATCGGATAAGGGGTTAATATCCAAAACACAGAAAGAACTCATACATCTCAACAGCAAAAAACATCAACAACCCAATTGAAAAGGCGGGCAAAAGATCTGAGCAGTGATTTCTCCAAAGAAGGTATACGGATGGCCAACAGGCATATGGAAAGGGACTCAACATCCTTAGCGATCAGAGAAATGCAAATCACAACTACAAGGAGATGTCCCCTTACTCTGGTCAGAATGGCTCTAATTAACAAGACAAGAGACAAGTGTCGGAGAGGATGTGCAGAGAAGGGAACTCTCCTGCACTGCTGGTGGGAGGGCAGACTGGTGCAGCCACTACGGAAAGCAGGATGGAGTATCCTCAGAAAACTAAGAATACATCTACCATATGTATGATCCAGCTAGCCCACTGCTGGCTATTCATCCAAAGAACTTGAAAACACCAATGCAGAGGGACACATGCACCCCTAGGCTCACTGCAGCATTATTCACAACAGCCAAAACTTGGAAGCAACCTAGGTGCCCATCAAGGGAAGAATGGATAAAGAAGATGTGGTATGTATACACAATGGAATGCCACTCGGCCCTAAGAAATGATGAGATCCGCCCATTTGTGACAACGTCGATGGACCTTGAGGGTATTATGTGAAGTGAAATAAATCAGAGGGACAAAGTCAAACACCGTGTGATCTCACTCATAAGGAGAAGATAAAAACAACGACAAACGCACACAGAGCAAAGGAGATTGCATTGGTGGTTACCATAGGGGGAGGGGGGAGGGGAGAGAGCCAAAGGGGTGATGAGGCTCACATGTGAGGTGACGGACTATCATTAGTTTTCGGGTGGTGAACACGATGTAATCTACACAGAATTCAAAATATATTACAACGTACATCTGAAAGCTATATCATCTTAGGATCCACTGTTACTGCAATAAAATAAAATAAAATAAAATAAAATAAAATAAAATAAAATAAAATAAAATAAAAAAGTGTAGGAGCCTCAAGAGGCTAACAGGCTTTTGAAAAGTTATTCCAGGGATTTTTATGGCTTAGCTCAGGGCGGCAGACACCAGCCTGAGACACAGCTGTGGCACAGCTACTAACTTCAACTAAACTGTATTCCGACTGGAGGGAAATCAAAACTACTGCAATCATAATTTCTTGAAGGCTTCACTTTGTGCCAGATCCTGTGCCGACTGCTTTGCACCAACTGTCTCATTTAATCCTCACATCCAAAAGGCAGGTTACCGTTATTCTCCCCATTGTCAAGGTGAGGAGGCGGAAGCAGAAAGATGGCAATCTGCCTGGAATTCACAGAAGGATTCTCTAGGTAATGACATGACTTTTGGACAAGATTTCAAGGTTTAACACATTACAGTGCAGATGCAGATCCCAGTATCACAGAACGTGAAAAACACTGAGTCCTGCCAAATGTCTTAAAACACTAATTATGGATCCTCACAATCTCTTGGCCTGTTTTCTCAGATGAGGGAAAACCCAGCGTGAAAAACCGTTGATGAGATGTCTGCAGAGGAGGACTACGTCTGGTCTTTAAAGCCGGGACCTATCCCAGTAGATTCTGAGTCAGTGGGTCCAGAGTAGGCCTTGAGCGTCTCTGTTCTTTTCCAAAGCCCCACAGGCTACACTTCCGTGCCCTTGGAGTTGGGAAGTACAGTCATGCCCTACATCGGGACGTTTCAGTCAACAACGGGGGTCCCATCAGATTAGTCCCATATGGCCTAGGTGTGTAGGAGGCTCTGCCATCCAGGTTTAGGAACTCCGTGGTGTTTGCACAGTCTCGAGATTGCCTGACCATGACACACTCCTCAGAACTCATCCCCACTGTTAAGCAAAGCATGACTATACCGCCTTGGATTCTCCACGGTCCCAGACCTGAACTGTTTAGATGACTGCACACGCAGAGGGCACCGTGTCTGAGGCAGAGAGCAGCTGGAATCACAAAAGCTCTCGACAGAGAGTCAAGGAAAGGCGTGCTCTGCTTACACGACTCTCTACTTTTCTCTGGGTCTGAACCATTTCCTAGCTAATCTGCTTTTTTTAACCGAGCAGCTTTGCCAAAAAAAAAAAAAAAGAAAAAACACAAAGTTACCAACAAACACTAAACAAACCAATATAAACAATACATATTAAATAAGCCTAACCCTACTATGCTACTGAAAAGGCTTTTATTTCCCTGGGATAATTTGGACAGCATTAGATTGTTTTACCAAGAGCAGCCAAGTCGAGGCAGATTATTTCTAATTCCACAGTGCTGCAGATGCGGTCAGTAGCAACTGCAAGCCGGAAAGGAAACAAAACAAAACAAAGTTGGGTGTAATCCATTCAAGTTCACACGTTTCACCAGGGACAGCCTCCAAGCCTTGAATAGTTAGGTATGCATTTAGCCATTTCTTTAATCAACCACTACTAACGCCTGCTAAAGGCCAGACACTGCTCTAAGTACTTTACGGATATGAAATATCCTCTCACCTTTACACTCACCTATGGAGTGTGTATGATAATCATCCCCGTTTTACAGATCAGGAAACTGACACACAGAATGGTACAGTAACTTGCCCGAGTTCACACAGCCCGTAGGTGGCAGAGCCAGGACCCATGTGACAGAGTCTGGCTCCAGAGTCCACGTTCTGAATCACCACGCTCAGTCCCCAAAAACCTAGAGAAAGCGCCAGCCTCAATCGAAAAGTTTTCTTTTCCCCACCCTACAGTCCCTACGCGGCGGCCCCAGTCTCCAGGGCATGCTTTCAGCTCCTCTGACAGGCCCTACTCCTCCCTTGCCCTGTCCCAACACTCTCCCGCACAGGTCCTCCTTTTCTTTTAGGCATCTGCTCTCAGCTTCAACATCACTGCCTGAG
Organism: Equus caballus; assembly: GCF_041296265.1. Classification (NCBI taxonomy): domain Eukaryota; kingdom Metazoa; phylum Chordata; class Mammalia; order Perissodactyla; family Equidae; genus Equus; species Equus caballus. The sequence continues at coordinate 10,771 of NW_027221864.1, read as the reverse complement.
TCACCAAGTCTAACAGGAAATGCCGTCTTTCTCAACACTCAACACAAAATTGCTTTTACGTATCTCCTAGGTAATTGGTTGCTGCCTGTCTGTCCTTTCCAACCAGGCTGTGAGGGCCAGTACGTCAAACAGCCTGTCAGTCTTGCTCACCAAGTGTCCAGACCACTGAACACGCACCGACCAGAGGAAAGGAAGGACTTGTCCCAAAGTCAACTCTCCAGACTTTCTGTGCAAGGAGGGAACGAACGGAGCACCCTCCAGCCTCACGCTTTCTCTTCCATGCTTTCAAGTGTGGGGCACATACCTCTGCTCACAACGCTCCCCGGACAGCCCCCACTGCACCCCTAACAGGTAGACTTCTGCACAGTCACGGGCTTTGGAAAGCACTGGCTCTGCACACAAATCTTACGTGGCCCTCGACAGGCCACTTCCCCTGAACCGGCCTGAGCTTCAGGCCCACAACAGGCTTCGTGAAAACCCCAACGGAACGTAGCCTCGAAAAGAGGGAGACCCGCACTCCTCAGAACGCCTCGAGACCAGTGTCCTTATCGACTTCGCGTCTGTCCTTCCAAGAAGCCAAGACCACGGCTGGCGCTTCAGCGCCCGACTCCCGGGCACCGCATGCCCAGGCTGGCCCCTGGGCAGGTGCCCGGCACACACCGCCCGTTCCACGAACGCCTCAAGCGCACGAAGAGACCCCCTCGCTCCCCGCGCCGCACAGCTGTCCCGCGACCTGACGGGCACCTCTCGGCGCACAAGCCTATTCCTCAGGGACACGCTCGCCTCCCACCAGCCCCCAGGCCCACGCCCCCCAGGTACCTCTCTCAGATGGAATCCTCTTCGCAGGCGCCCTGGTCGTCCGTGTCCGGCGAGCAGGAAGAGCGGGAGCTGAAGGACGGCCTCCTCAGGCTAGCGGCCGTGGCTGTGCACGGCCCGGGCTGCTGTGCCCAGCGGGGACGCGGAGCGCCGTCCACGGACGCCGGGGGAACGGACGAGCCCGGCCCGGGAGAGAGCAGCACAGCGCGGCCGGACTCCGCCGGGCTCGGCTCTGGGCAGGCAGGCGCGGCTCGCCGACGCCTCCCACGCCTCCCAGGACGGCGGCCCAGCAGCCGCGCGCTCCTCTCCTCTCCTCGCGCGCGCGCGCGCGCGCCGCCGCCCAGACGCTGCCCGGCCGTTGCCCCGCCCCCCCCCCTCCGGCGGTGGACTGCGGACAGCGACGGGGACACCCTCCTGGGAGAACTCCTGCGGCCCCGCCCACATGCTTGGGACCTTCGCGGAGCGGGAAGGTGCGCTGACAGGGACGCAGGGTCCCCGCTACGCTCGCTCTCGGGGAACTGCAGCCTCCTCCCTCGGCTTTCACTTGAATGTCACACCCGAAACCATGCAACGTCTACAAGCAAACATAGGCAGTGTGCTCTTTGACATCAGTCTTAGCAGCCTATTTTCAAGTACCACGTCTGACTGGGCAAGGGAAACAAAATACAAAATGAACAAACGGGACTACATCAAAGTCAAAAAACATCCTCTGCACCGCAAAGGAAACCATCCACAAAACCAAAACACAACCTAACAACTGGGAGAAGATTCTTGCAAACCGTATATCGGATAAGGGGTTAATATCCAAAACACAGAAAGAACTCATACATCTCAACAGCAAAAAACATCAACAACCCAATTGAAAAGGCGGGCAAAAGATCTGAGCAGTGATTTCTCCAAAGAAGGTATACGGATGGCCAACAGGCATATGGAAAGGGACTCAACATCCTTAGCGATCAGAGAAATGCAAATCACAACTACAAGGAGATGTCCCCTTACTCTGGTCAGAATGGCTCTAATTAACAAGACAAGAGACAAGTGTCGGAGAGGATGTGCAGAGAAGGGAACTCTCCTGCACTGCTGGTGGGAGGGCAGACTGGTGCAGCCACTACGGAAAGCAGGATGGAGTATCCTCAGAAAACTAAGAATACATCTACCATATGTATGATCCAGCTAGCCCACTGCTGGCTATTCATCCAAAGAACTTGAAAACACCAATGCAGAGGGACACATGCACCCCTAGGCTCACTGCAGCATTATTCACAACAGCCAAAACTTGGAAGCAACCTAGGTGCCCATCAAGGGAAGAATGGATAAAGAAGATGTGGTATGTATACACAATGGAATGCCACTCGGCCCTAAGAAATGATGAGATCCGCCCATTTGTGACAACGTCGATGGACCTTGAGGGTATTATGTGAAGTGAAATAAATCAGAGGGACAAAGTCAAACACCGTGTGATCTCACTCATAAGGAGAAGATAAAAACAACGACAAACGCACACAGAGCAAAGGAGATTGCATTGGTGGTTACCATAGGGGGAGGGGGGAGGGGAGAGAGCCAAAGGGGTGATGAGGCTCACATGTGAGGTGACGGACTATCATTAGTTTTCGGGTGGTGAACACGATGTAATCTACACAGAATTCAAAATATATTACAACGTACATCTGAAAGCTATATCATCTTAGGATCCACTGTTACTGCAATAAAATAAAATAAAATAAAATAAAATAAAATAAAATAAAATAAAATAAAATAAAAAAGTGTAGGAGCCTCAAGAGGCTAACAGGCTTTTGAAAAGTTATTCCAGGGATTTTTATGGCTTAGCTCAGGGCGGCAGACACCAGCCTGAGACACAGCTGTGGCACAGCTACTAACTTCAACTAAACTGTATTCCGACTGGAGGGAAATCAAAACTACTGCAATCATAATTTCTTGAAGGCTTCACTTTGTGCCAGATCCTGTGCCGACTGCTTTGCACCAACTGTCTCATTTAATCCTCACATCCAAAAGGCAGGTTACCGTTATTCTCCCCATTGTCAAGGTGAGGAGGCGGAAGCAGAAAGATGGCAATCTGCCTGGAATTCACAGAAGGATTCTCTAGGTAATGACATGACTTTTGGACAAGATTTCAAGGTTTAACACATTACAGTGCAGATGCAGATCCCAGTATCACAGAACGTGAAAAACACTGAGTCCTGCCAAATGTCTTAAAACACTAATTATGGATCCTCACAATCTCTTGGCCTGTTTTCTCAGATGAGGGAAAACCCAGCGTGAAAAACCGTTGATGAGATGTCTGCAGAGGAGGACTACGTCTGGTCTTTAAAGCCGGGACCTATCCCAGTAGATTCTGAGTCAGTGGGTCCAGAGTAGGCCTTGAGCGTCTCTGTTCTTTTCCAAAGCCCCACAGGCTACACTTCCGTGCCCTTGGAGTTGGGAAGTACAGTCATGCCCTACATCGGGACGTTTCAGTCAACAACGGGGGTCCCATCAGATTAGTCCCATATGGCCTAGGTGTGTAGGAGGCTCTGCCATCCAGGTTTAGGAACTCCGTGGTGTTTGCACAGTCTCGAGATTGCCTGACCATGACACACTCCTCAGAACTCATCCCCACTGTTAAGCAAAGCATGACTATACCGCCTTGGATTCTCCACGGTCCCAGACCTGAACTGTTTAGATGACTGCACACGCAGAGGGCACCGTGTCTGAGGCAGAGAGCAGCTGGAATCACAAAAGCTCTCGACAGAGAGTCAAGGAAAGGCGTGCTCTGCTTACACGACTCTCTACTTTTCTCTGGGTCTGAACCATTTCCTAGCTAATCTGCTTTTTTTAACCGAGCAGCTTTGCCAAAAAAAAAAAAAAAGAAAAAACACAAAGTTACCAACAAACACTAAACAAACCAATATAAACAATACATATTAAATAAGCCTAACCCTACTATGCTACTGAAAAGGCTTTTATTTCCCTGGGATAATTTGGACAGCATTAGATTGTTTTACCAAGAGCAGCCAAGTCGAGGCAGATTATTTCTAATTCCACAGTGCTGCAGATGCGGTCAGTAGCAACTGCAAGCCGGAAAGGAAACAAAACAAAACAAAGTTGGGTGTAATCCATTCAAGTTCACACGTTTCACCAGGGACAGCCTCCAAGCCTTGAATAGTTAGGTATGCATTTAGCCATTTCTTTAATCAACCACTACTAACGCCTGCTAAAGGCCAGACACTGCTCTAAGTACTTTACGGATATGAAATATCCTCTCACCTTTACACTCACCTATGGAGTGTGTATGATAATCATCCCCGTTTTACAGATCAGGAAACTGACACACAGAATGGTACAGTAACTTGCCCGAGTTCACACAGCCCGTAGGTGGCAGAGCCAGGACCCATGTGACAGAGTCTGGCTCCAGAGTCCACGTTCTGAATCACCACGCTTAGTCCCCAAAAACCTAGAGAAAGCGCCAGCCTCAATCGAAAAGTTTTCTTTTCCCCACCCTACAGTCCCTACGCGGCGGCCCCAGTCTCCAGGGCATGCTTTCAGCTCCTCTGACAGGCCCTACTCCTCCCTTGCCCTGTCCCAACACTCTCCCGCACAGGTCCTCCTTTTCTTTTAGGCATCTGCTCTCAGCTTCAACATCACTGCCTAAGTCACCAAGTCTAACAGGAAATGCCGTCTTTCTCAACACTCAACACAAAATTGCTTTTACGTATCTCCTAGGTAATTGGTTGCTGCCTGTCTGTCCTTTCCAACCAGGCTGTGAGGGCCAGTACGTCAAACAGCCTGTCAGTCTTGCTCACCAAGTGTCCAGACCACTGAACACGCACCGACCAGAGGAAAGGAAGGACTTGTCCCAAAGTCAACTCTCCAGACTTTCTGTGCAAGGAGGGAACGAACGGAGCACCCTCCAGCCTCACGCTTTCTCTTCCATGCTTTCAAGTGTGGGGCACATACCTCTGCTCACAACGCTCCCCGGACAGCCCCCACTGCACCCCTAACAGGTAGACTTCTGCACAGTCACGGGCTTTGGAAAGCACTGGCTCTGCACACAAATCTTACGTGGCCCTCGACAGGCCACTTCCCCTGAACCGGCCTGAGCTTCAGGCCCACAACAGGCTTCGTGAAAACCCCAACGGAACGTAGCCTCGAAAAGAGGGAGACCCGCACTCCTCAGAACGCCTCGAGACCAGTGTCCTTATCGACTTCGCGTCTGTCCTTCCAAGAAGCCAAGACCACGGCTGGCGCTTCAGCGCCCGACTCCCGGGCACCGCATGCCCAGGCTGGCCCCTGGGCAGGTGCCCGGCACACACCGCCCGTTCCACGAACGCCTCAAGCGCACGAAGAGACCCCCTCGCTCCCCGCGCCGCACAGCTGTCCCGCGACCTGACGGGCACCTCTCGGCGCACAAGCCTATTCCTCAGGGACACGCTCGCCTCCCACCAGCCCCCAGGCCCACGCCCCCCAGGTACCTCTCTCAGATGGAATCCTCTTCGCAGGCGCCCTGGTCGTCCGTGTCCGGCGAGCAGGAAGAGCGGGAGCTGAAGGACGGCCTCCTCAGGCTAGCGGCCGTGGCTGTGCACGGCCCGGGCTGCTGTGCCCAGCGGGGACGCGGAGCGCCGTCCACGGACGCCGGGGGAACGGACGAGCCCGGCCCGGGAGAGAGCAGCACAGCGCGGCCGGACTCCGCCGGGCTCGGCTCTGGGCAGGCAGGCGCGGCTCGCCGACGCCTCCCACGCCTCCCAGGACGGCGGCCCAGCAGCCGCGCGCTCCTCTCCTCTCCTCGCGCGCGCGCGCGCGCGCGCCGCCGCCCAGACGCTGCCCGGCCGTTGCCCCGCCCCCCCCCCTCCGGCGGTGGACTGCGGACAGCGACGGGGACACCCTCCTGGGAGAACTCCTGCGGCCCCGCCCACATGCTTGGGACCTTCGCGGAGCGGGAAGGTGCGCTGACAGGGACGCAGGGTCCCCGCTACGCTCGCTCTCGGGGAACTGCAGCCTCCTCCCTCGGCTTTCACTTGAATGTCACACCCGAAACCATGCAACGTCTACAAGCAAACATAGGCAGTGTGCTCTTTGACATCAGTCTTAGCAGCCTATTTTCAAGTACCACGTCTGACTGGGCAAGGGAAACAAAATACAAAATGAACAAACGGGACTACATCAAAGTCAAAAAACATCCTCTGCACCGCAAAGGAAACCATCCACAAAACCAAAACACAACCTAACAACTGGGAGAAGATTCTTGCAAACCGTATATCGGATAAGGGGTTAATATCCAAAACACAGAAAGAACTCATACATCTCAACAGCAAAAAACATCAACAACCCAATTGAAAAGGCGGGCAAAAGATCTGAGCAGTGATTTCTCCAAAGAAGGTATACGGATGGCCAACAGGCATATGGAAAGGGACTCAACATCCTTAGCGATCAGAGAAATGCAAATCACAACTACAAGGAGATGTCCCCTTACTCTGGTCAGAATGGCTCTAATTAACAAGACAAGAGACAAGTGTCGGAGAGGATGTGCAGAGAAGGGAACTCTCCTGCACTGCTGGTGGGAGGGCAGACTGGTGCAGCCACTACGGAAAGCAGGATGGAGTATCCTCAGAAAACTAAGAATACATCTACCATATGTATGATCCAGCTAGCCCACTGCTGGCTATTCATCCAAAGAACTTGAAAACACCAATGCAGAGGGACACATGCACCCCTAGGCTCACTGCAGCATTATTCACAACAGCCAAAACTTGGAAGCAACCTAGGTGCCCATCAAGGGAAGAATGGATAAAGAAGATGTGGTATGTATACACAATGGAATGCCACTCGGCCCTAAGAAATGATGAGATCCGCCCATTTGTGACAACGTCGATGGACCTTGAGGGTATTATGTGAAGTGAAATAAATCAGAGGGACAAAGTCAAACACCGTGTGATCTCACTCATAAGGAGAAGATAAAAACAACGACAAACGCACACAGAGCAAAGGAGATTGCATTGGTGGTTACCATAGGGGGAGGGGGGAGGGGAGAGAGCCAAAGGGGTGATGAGGCTCACATGTGAGGTGACGGACTATCATTAGTTTTCGGGTGGTGAACACGATGTAATCTACACAGAATTCAAAATATATTACAACGTACATCTGAAAGCTATATCATCTTAGGATCCACTGTTACTGCAATAAAATAAAATAAAATAAAATAAAATAAAATAAAATAAAATAAAATAAAATAAAATAAAAAAGTGTAGGAGCCTCAAGAGGCTAACAGGCTTTTGAAAAGTTATTCCAGGGATTTTTATGGCTTAGCTCAGGGCGGCAGACACCAGCCTGAGACACAGCTGTGGCACAGCTACTAACTTCAACTAAACTGTATTCCGACTGGAGGGAAATCAAAACTACTGCAATCATAATTTCTTGAAGGCTTCACTTTGTGCCAGATCCTGTGCCGACTGCTTTGCACCAACTGTCTCATTTAATCCTCACATCCAAAAGGCAGGTTACCGTTATTCTCCCCATTGTCAAGGTGAGGAGGCGGAAGCAGAAAGATGGCAATCTGCCTGGAATTCACAGAAGGATTCTCTAGGTAATGACATGACTTTTGGACAAGATTTCAAGGTTTAACACATTACAGTGCAGATGCAGATCCCAGTATCACAGAACGTGAAAAACACTGAGTCCTGCCAAATGTCTTAAAACACTAATTATGGATCCTCACAATCTCTTGGCCTGTTTTCTCAGATGAGGGAAAACCCAGCGTGAAAAACCGTTGATGAGATGTCTGCAGAGGAGGACTACGTCTGGTCTTTAAAGCCGGGAACTATCCCAGTAGATTCTGAGTCAGTGGGTCCAGAGTAGGCCTTGAGCGTCTCTGTTCTTTTCCAAAGCCCCACAGGCTACACTTCCGTGCCCTTGGAGTTGGGAAGTACAGTCATGCCCTACATCGGGACGTTTCAGTCAACAACGGGGGTCCCATCAGATTAGTCCCATATGGCCTAGGTGTGTAGGAGGCTCTGCCATCCAGGTTTAGGAACTCCGTGGTGTTTGCACAGTCTCGAGATTGCCTGACCATGACACACTCCTCAGAACTCATCCCCACTGTTAAGCAAAGCATGACTATACCGCCTTGGATTCTCCACGGTCCCAGACCTGAACTGTTTAGATGACTGCACACGCAGAGGGCACCGTGTCTGAGGCAGAGAGCAGCTGGAATCACAAAAGCTCTCGACAGAGAGTCAAGGAAAGGCGTGCTCTGCTTACACGACTCTCTACTTTTCTCTGGGTCTGAACCATTTCCTAGCTAATCTGCTTTTTTTAACCGAGCAGCTTTGCCAAAAAAAAAAAAAAGAAAAAACACAAAGTTACCAACAAACACTAAACAAACCAATATAAACAATACATATTAAATAAGCCTAACCCTACTATGCTACTGAAAAGGCTTTTATTTCCCTGGGATAATTTGGACAGCATTAGATTGTTTTACCAAGAGCAGCCAAGTCGAGGCAGATTATTTCTAATTCCACAGTGCTGCAGATGCGGTCAGTAGCAACTGCAAGCCGGAAAGGAAACAAAACAAAACAAAGTTGGGTGTAATCCATTCAAGTTCACACGTTTCACCAGGGACAGCCTCCAAGCCTTGAATAGTTAGGTATGCATTTAGCCATTTCTTTAATCAACCACTACTAACGCCTGCTAAAGGCCAGACACTGCTCTAAGTACTTTACGGATATGAAATATCCTCTCACCTTTACACTCACCTATGGAGTGTGTATGATAATCATCCCCGTTTTACAGATCAGGAAACTGACACACAGAATGGTACAGTAACTTGCCCGAGTTCACACAGCCCGTAGGTGGCAGAGCCAGGACCCATGTGACAGAGTCTGGCTCCAGAGTCCACGTTCTGAATCACCACGCTCAGTCCCCAAAAACCTAGAGAAAGCGCCAGCCTCAATCGAAAAGTTTTCTTTTCCCCACCCTACAGTCCCTACGCGGCGGCCCCAGTCTCCAGGGCATGCTTTCAGCTCCTCTGACAGGCCCTACTCCTCCCTTGCCCTGTCCCAACACTCTCCCGCACAGGTCCTCCTTTTCTTTTAGGCATCTGCTCTCAGCTTCAACATCACTGCCTGAGTCACCAAGTCTAACAGGAAATGCCGTCTTTCTCAACACTCAACACAAAATTGCTTTTACGTATCTCCTAGGTAATTGGTTGCTGCCTGTCTGTCCTTTCCAACCAGGCTGTGAGGGCCAGTACGTCAAACAGCCTGTCAGTCTTGCTCACCAAGTGTCCAGACCACTGAACACGCACCGACCAGAGGAAAGGAAGGACTTGTCCCAAAGTCAACTCTCCAGACTTTCTGTGCAAGGAGGGAACGAACGGAGCACCCTCCAGCCTCACGCTTTCTCTTCCATGCTTTCAAGTGTGGGGCACATACCTCTGCTCACAACGCTCCCCGGACAGCCCCCACTGCACCCCTAACAGGTAGACTTCTGCACAGTCACGGGCTTTGGAAAGCACTGGCTCTGCACACAAATCTTACGTGGCCCTCGACAGGCCACTTCCCCTGAACCGGCCTGAGCTTCAGGCCCACAACAGGCTTCGTGAAAACCCCAACGGAACGTAGCCTCGAAAAGAGGGAGACCCGCACTCCTCAGAACGCCTCGAGACCAGTGTCCTTATCGACTTCGCGTCTGTCCTTCCAAGAAGCCAAGACCACGGCTGGCGCTTCAGCGCCCGACTCCCGGGCACCGCATGCCCAGGCTGGCCCCTGGGCAGGTGCCCGGCACACACCGCCCGTTCCACGAACGCCTCAAGCGCACGAAGAGACCCCCTCGCTCCCCGCGCCGCACAGCTGTCCCGCGACCTGACGGGCACCTCTCGGCGCACAAGCCTATTCCTCAGGGACACGCTCGCCTCCCACCAGCCCCCAGGCCCACGCCCCCCAGGTACCTCTCTCAGATGGAATCCTCTTCGCAGGCGCCCTGGTCGTCCGTGTCCGGCGAGCAGGAAGAGCGGGAGCTGAAGGACGGCCTCCTCAGGCTAGCGGCCGTGGCTGTGCACGGCCCGGGCTGCTGTGCCCAGCGGGGACGCGGAGCGCCGTCCACGGACGCCGGGGGAACGGACGAGCCCGGCCCGGGAGAGAGCAGCACAGCGCGGCCGGACTCCGCCGGGCTCGGCTCTGGGCAGGCAGGCGCGGCTCGCCGACGCCTCCCACGCCTCCCAGGACGGCGGCCCAGCAGCCGCGCGCTCCTCTCCTCTCCTCGCGCGCGCGCGCGCGCGCCGCCGCCCAGACGCTGCCCGGCCGTTGCCCCGCCCCCCCCCCCCTCCGGCGGTGGACTGCGGACAGCGACGGGGACACCCTCCTGGGAGAACTCCTGCGGCCCCGCCCACATGCTTGGGACCTTCGCGGAGCGGGAAGGTGCGCTGACAGGGACGCAGGGTCCCCGCTACGCTCGCTCTCGGGGAACTGCAGCCTCCTCCCTCGGCTTTCACTTGAATGTCACACCCGAAACCATGCAACGTCTACAAGCAAACATAGGCAGTGTGCTCTTTGACATCAGTCTTAGCAGCCTATTTTCAAGTACCACGTCTGACTGGGCAAGGGAAACAAAATACAAAATGAACAAACGGGACTACATCAAAGTCAAAAAACATCCTCTGCACCGCAAAGGAAACCATCCACAAAACCAAAACACAACCTAACAACTGGGAGAAGATTCTTGCAAACCGTATATCGGATAAGGGGTTAATATCCAAAACACAGAAAGAACTCATACATCTCAACAGCAAAAAACATCAACAACCCAATTGAAAAGGCGGGCAAAAGATCTGAGCAGTGATTTCTCCAAAGAAGGTATACGGATGGCCAACAGGCATATGGAAAGGGACTCAACATCCTTAGCGATCAGAGAAATGCAAATCACAACTACAAGGAGATGTCCCCTTACTCTGGTCAGAATGGCT
>NW_027221863.1:0-23647 GCF_041296265.1 Equus caballus | reverse complement strand
ATCTCACTCATAAGGAGAAGATAAAAACAACGACAAACGCACACAGAGCAAAGGAGATTGCATTGGTGGTTACCATAGGGGGAGGGGGGAGGGGAGAGAGCCAAAGGGGTGATGAGGCTCACATGTGAGGTGACGGACTATCATTAGTTTTCGGGTGGTGAACACGATGTAATCTACACAGAATTCAAAATATATTTCAACGTACATCTGAAAGCTATATCATCTTAGGATCCACTGTTACTGCAATAAAATAAAATAAAATAAAATAAAATAAAATAAAATAAAATAAAAAAGTGTAGGAGCCTCAAGAGGCTAACAGGCTTTTGAAAAGTTATTCCAGGGATTTTTATGGCTTAGCTCAGGGCGGCAGACACCAGCCTGAGACACAGCTGTGGCACAGCTACTAACTTCAACTAAACTGTATTCCGACTGGAGGGAAATCAAAACTACTGCAATCATAATTTCTTGAAGGCTTCACTTTGTGCCAGATCCTGTGCCGACTGCTTTGCACCAACTGTCTCATTTAATCCTCACATCCAAAAGGCAGGTTACCGTTATTCTCCCCATTGTCAAGGTGAGGAGGCGGAAGCAGAAAGATGGCAATCTGCCTGGAATTCACAGAAGGATTCTCTAGGTAATGACATGACTTTTGGACAAGATTTCAAGGTTTAACACATTACAGTGCAGATGCAGATCCCAGTATCACAGAACGTGAAAAACACTGAGTCCTGCCAAATGTCTTAAAACACTAATTATGGATCCTCACAATCTCTTGGCCTGTTTTCTCAGATGAGTGGAAAACCCAGCGTGAAAAACCGTTGATGAGATGTCTGCAGAGGAGGACTACGTCTGGTCTTTAAAGCCGGGACCTATCCCAGTAGATTCTGAGTCAGTGGGTCCAGAGTAGGCCTTGAGCGTCTCTGTTCTTTTCCAAAGCCCCACAGGCTACACTTCCGTGCCCTTGGAGTTGGGAAGTACAGTCATGCCCTACATCGGGACGTTTCAGTCAACAACGGGGGTCCCATCAGATTAGTCCCATATGGCCTAGGTGTGTAGGAGGCTCTGCCATCCAGGTTTAGGAACTCCGTGGTGTTTGCACAGTCTCGAGATTGCCTGACCATGACACACTCCTCAGAACTCATCCCCACTGTTAAGCAAAGCATGACTATACCGCCTTGGATTCTCCACGGTCCCAGACCTGAACTGTTTAGATGACTGCACACGCAGAGGGCACCGTGTCTGAGGCAGAGAGCAGCTGGAATCACAAAAGCTCTCGACAGAGAGTCAAGGAAAGGCGTGCTCTGCTTACACGACTCTCTACTTTTCTCTGGGTCTGAACCATTTCCTAGCTAATCTGCTTTTTTTAACCGAGCAGCTTTGCCAAAAAAAAAAAAAAAGAAAAAAACACAAAGTTACCAACAAACACTAAACAAACCAATATAAACAATACATATTAAATAAGCCTAACCCTACTATGCTACTGAAAAGGCTTTTATTTCCCTGGGATAATTTGGACAGCATTAGATTGTTTTACCAAGAGCAGCCAAGTCGAGGCAGATTATTTCTTAATTCCACAGTGCTGCAGATGCGGTCAGTAGCAACTGCAAGCCGGAAAGGAAACAAAACAAAACAAAGTTGGGTGTAATCCATTCAAGTTCACACGTTTCACCAGGGACAGCCTCCAAGCCTTGAATAGTTAGGTATGCATTTAGCCATTTCTTTAATCAACCACTACTAACGCCTGCTAAAGGCCAGACACTGCTCTAAGTACTTTACGGATATGAAATATCCTCTCACCTTTACACTCACCTATGGAGTGTGTATGATAATCATCCCCGTTTTACAGATCAGGAAACTGACACACAGAATGGTACAGTAACTTGCCCGAGTTCACACAGCCCGTAGGTGGCAGAGCCAGGACCCATGTGACAGAGTCTGGCTCCAGAGTCCACGTTCTGAATCACCACGCTCAGTCCCCAAAAACCTAGAGAAAGCGCCAGCCTCAATCGAAAAGTTTTCTTTTCCCCACCCTACAGTCCCTACGCGGCGGCCCCAGTCTCCAGGGCATGCTTTCAGCTCCTCTGACAGGCCCTACTCCTCCCTTGCCCTGTCCCAACACTCTCCCGCACAGGTCCTCCTTTTCTTTTAGGCATCTGCTCTCAGCTTCAACATCACTGCCTGAGTCACCAAGTCTAACAGGAAATGCCGTCTTTCTCAACACTCAACACAAAATTGCTTTTACGTATCTCCTAGGTAATTGGTTGCTGCCTGTCTGTCCTTTCCAACCAGGCTGTGAGGGCCAGTACGTCAAACAGCCTGTCAGTCTTGCTCACCAAGTGTCCAGACCACTGAACACGCACCGACCAGAGGAAAGGAAGGACTTGTCCCAAAGTCAACTCTCCAGACTTTCTGTGCAAGGAGGGAACGAACGGAGCACCCTCCAGCCTCACGCTTTCTCTTCCATGCTTTCAAGTGTGGGGCACATACCTCTGCTCACAACGCTCCCCGGACAGCCCCCACTGCACCCCTAACAGGTAGACTTCTGCACAGTCACGGGCTTTGGAAAGCACTGGCTCTGCACACAAATCTTACGTGGCCCTCGACAGGCCACTTCCCCTGAACCGGCCTGAGCTTCAGGCCCACAACAGGCTTCGTGAAAACCCCAACGGAACGTAGCCTCGAAAAGAGGGAGACCCGCACTCCTCAGAACGCCTCGAGACCAGTGTCCTTATCGACTTCGCGTCTGTCCTTCCAAGAAGCCAAGACCACGGCTGGCGCTTCAGCGCCCGACTCCCGGGCACCGCATGCCCAGGCTGGCCCCTGGGCAGGTGCCCGGCACACACCGCCCGTTCCACGAACGCCTCAAGCGCACGAAGAGACCCCCTCGCTCCCCGCGCCGCACAGCTGTCCCGCGACCTGACGGGCACCTCTCGGCGCACAAGCCTATTCCTCAGGGACACGCTCGCCTCCCACCAGCCCCCAGGCCCACGCCCCCCAGGTACCTCTCTCAGATGGAATCCTCTTCGCAGGCGCCCTGGTCGTCCGTGTCCGGCGAGCAGGAAGAGCGGGAGCTGAAGGACGGCCTCCTCAGGCTAGCGGCCGTGGCTGTGCACGGCCCGGGCTGCTGTGCCCAGCGGGGACGCGGAGCGCCGTCCACGGACGCCGGGGGAACGGACGAGCCCGGCCCGGGAGAGAGCAGCACAGCGCGGCCGGACTCCGCCGGGCTCGGCTCTGGGCAGGCAGGCGCGGCTCGCCGACGCCTCCCACGCCTCCCAGGACGGCGGCCCAGCAGCCGCGCGCTCCTCTCCTCTCCTCGCGCGCGCGCGCGCGCGCCGCCGCCCAGACGCTGCCCGGCCGTTGCCCCGCCCCCCCCCCCTCCGGCGGTGGACTGCGGACAGCGACGGGGACACCCTCCTGGGAGAACTCCTGCGGCCCCGCCCACATGCTTGGGACCTTCGCGGAGCGGGAAGGTGCGCTGACAGGGACGCAGGGTCCCCGCTACGCTCGCTCTCGGGGAACTGCAGCCTCCTCCCTCGGCTTTCACTTGAATGTCACACCCGAAACCATGCAACGTCTACAAGCAAACATAGGCAGTGTGCTCTTTGACATCAGTCTTAGCAGCCTATTTTCAAGTACCACGTCTGACTGGGCAAGGGAAACAAAATACAAAATGAACAAACGGGACTACATCAAAGTCAAAAAACATCCTCTGCACCGCAAAGGAAACCATCCACAAAACCAAAACACAACCTAACAACTGGGAGAAGATTCTTGCAAACCGTATATCGGATAAGGGGTTAATATCCAAAACACAGAAAGAACTCATACATCTCAACAGCAAAAAACATCAACAACCCAATTGAAAAGGCGGGCAAAAGATCTGAGCAGTGATTTCTCCAAAGAAGGTATACGGATGGCCAACAGGCATATGGAAAGGGACTCAACATCCTTAGCGATCAGAGAAATGCAAATCACAACTACAAGGAGATGTCCCCTTACTCTGGTCAGAATGGCTCTAATTAACAAGACAAGAGACAAGTGTCGGAGAGGATGTGCAGAGAAGGGAACTCTCCTGCACTGCTGGTGGGAGGGCAGACTGGTGCAGCCACTACGGAAAGCAGGATGGAGTATCCTCAGAAAACTAAGAATACATCTACCATATGTATGATCCAGCTAGCCCACTGCTGGCTATTCATCCAAAGAACTTGAAAACACCAATGCAGAGGGACACATGCACCCCTAGGCTCACTGCAGCATTATTCACAACAGCCAAAACTTGGAAGCAACCTAGGTGCCCATCAAGGGAAGAATGGATAAAGAAGATGTGGTATGTATACACAATGGAATGCCACTCGGCCCTAAGAAATGATGAGATCCGCCCATTTGTGACAACGTCGATGGACCTTGAGGGTATTATGTGAAGTGAAATAAATCAGAGGGACAAAGTCAAACACCGTGTGATCTCACTCATAAGGAGAAGATAAAAACAACGACAAACGCACACAGAGCAAAGGAGATTGCATTGGTGGTTACCATAGGGGGAGGGGGGAGGGGAGAGAGCCAAAGGGGTGATGAGGCTCACATGTGAGGTGACGGACTATCATTAGTTTTCGGGTGGTGAACACGATGTAATCTACACAGAATTCAAAATATATTTCAACGTACATCTGAAAGCTATATCATCTTAGGATCCACTGTTACTGCAATAAAATAAAATAAAATAAAATAAAATAAAATAAAATAAAATAAAAAAGTGTAGGAGCCTCAAGAGGCTAACAGGCTTTTGAAAAGTTATTCCAGGGATTTTTATGGCTTAGCTCAGGGCGGCAGACACCAGCCTGAGACACAGCTGTGGCACAGCTACTAACTTCAACTAAACTGTATTCCGACTGGAGGGAAATCAAAACTACTGCAATCATAATTTCTTGAAGGCTTCACTTTGTGCCAGATCCTGTGCCGACTGCTTTGCACCAACTGTCTCATTTAATCCTCACATCCAAAAGGCAGGTTACCGTTATTCTCCCCATTGTCAAGGTGAGGAGGCGGAAGCAGAAAGATGGCAATCTGCCTGGAATTCACAGAAGGATTCTCTAGGTAATGACATGACTTTTGGACAAGATTTCAAGGTTTAACACATTACAGTGCAGATGCAGATCCCAGTATCACAGAACGTGAAAAACACTGAGTCCTGCCAAATGTCTTAAAACACTAATTATGGATCCTCACAATCTCTTGGCCTGTTTTCTCAGATGAGGGAAAACCCAGCGTGAAAAACCGTTGATGAGATGTCTGCAGAGGAGGACTACGTCTGGTCTTTAAAGCCGGGACCTATCCCAGTAGATTCTGAGTCAGTGGGTCCAGAGTAGGCCTTGAGCGTCTCTGTTCTTTTCCAAAGCCCCACAGGCTACACTTCCGTGCCCTTGGAGTTGGGAAGTACAGTCATGCCCTACATCGGGACGTTTCAGTCAACAACGGGGGTCCCATCAGATTAGTCCCATATGGCCTAGGTGTGTAGGAGGCTCTGCCATCCAGGTTTAGGAACTCCGTGGTGTTTGCACAGTCTCGAGATTGCCTGACCATGACACACTCCTCAGAACTCATCCCCACTGTTAAGCAAAGCATGACTATACCGCCTTGGATTCTCCACGGTCCCAGACCTGAACTGTTTAGATGACTGCACACGCAGAGGGCACCGTGTCTGAGGCAGAGAGCAGCTGGAATCACAAAAGCTCTCGACAGAGAGTCAAGGAAAGGCGTGCTCTGCTTACACGACTCTCTACTTTTCTCTGGGTCTGAACCATTTCCTAGCTAATCTGCTTTTTTTAACCGAGCAGCTTTGCCAAAAAAAAAAAAAAAGAAAAAACACAAAGTTACCAACAAACACTAAACAAACCAATATAAACAATACATATTAAATAAGCCTAACCCTACTATGCTACTGAAAAGGCTTTTATTTCCCTGGGATAATTTGGACAGCATTAGATTGTTTTACCAAGAGCAGCCAAGTCGAGGCAGATTATTTCTAATTCCACAGTGCTGCAGATGCGGTCAGTAGCAACTGCAAGCCGGAAAGGAAACAAAACAAAACAAAGTTGGGTGTAATCCATTCAAGTTCACACGTTTCACCAGGGACAGCCTCCAAGCCTTGAATAGTTAGGTATGCATTTAGCCATTTCTTTAATCAACCACTACTAACGCCTGCTAAAGGCCAGACACTGCTCTAAGTACTTTACGGATATGAAATATCCTCTCACCTTTACACTCACCTATGGAGTGTGTATGATAATCATCCCCGTTTTACAGATCAGGAAACTGACACACAGAATGGTACAGTAACTTGCCCGAGTTCACACAGCCCGTAGGTGGCAGAGCCAGGACCCATGTGACAGAGTCTGGCTCCAGAGTCCACGTTCTGAATCACCACGCTCAGTCCCCAAAAACCTAGAGAAAGCGCCAGCCTCAATCGAAAAGTTTTCTTTTCCCCACCCTACAGTCCCTACGCGGCGGCCCCAGTCTCCAGGGCATGCTTTCAGCTCCTCTGACAGGCCCTACTCCTCCCTTGCCCTGTCCCAACACTCTCCCGCACAGGTCCTCCTTTTCTTTTAGGCATCTGCTCTCAGCTTCAACATCACTGCCTGAGTCACCAAGTCTAACAGGAAATGCCGTCTTTCTCAACACTCAACACAAAATTGCTTTTACGTATCTCCTAGGTAATTGGTTGCTGCCTGTCTGTCCTTTCCAACCAGGCTGTGAGGGCCAGTACGTCAAACAGCCTGTCAGTCTTGCTCACCAAGTGTCCAGACCACTGAACACGCACCGACCAGAGGAAAGGAAGGACTTGTCCCAAAGTCAACTCTCCAGACTTTCTGTGCAAGGAGGGAACGAACGGAGCACCCTCCAGCCTCACGCTTTCTCTTCCATGCTTTCAAGTGTGGGGCACATACCTCTGCTCACAACGCTCCCCGGACAGCCCCCACTGCACCCCTAACAGGTAGACTTCTGCACAGTCACGGGCTTTGGAAAGCACTGGCTCTGCACACAAATCTTACGTGGCCCTCGACAGGCCACTTCCCCTGAACCGGCCTGAGCTTCAGGCCCACAACAGGCTTCGTGAAAACCCCAACGGAACGTAGCCTCGAAAAGAGGGAGACCCGCACTCCTCAGAACGCCTCGAGACCAGTGTCCTTATCGACTTCGCGTCTGTCCTTCCAAGAAGCCAAGACCACGGCTGGCGCTTCAGCGCCCGACTCCCGGGCACCGCATGCCCAGGCTGGCCCCTGGGCAGGTGCCCGGCACACACCGCCCGTTCCACGAACGCCTCAAGCGCACGAAGAGACCCCCTCGCTCCCCGCGCCGCACAGCTGTCCCGCGACCTGACGGGCACCTCTCGGCGCACAAGCCTATTCCTCAGGGACACGCTCGCCTCCCACCAGCCCCCAGGCCCACGCCCCCCAGGTACCTCTCTCAGATGGAATCCTCTTCGCAGGCGCCCTGGTCGTCCGTGTCCGGCGAGCAGGAAGAGCGGGAGCTGAAGGACGGCCTCCTCAGGCTAGCGGCCGTGGCTGTGCACGGCCCGGGCTGCTGTGCCCAGCGGGGACGCGGAGCGCCGTCCACGGACGCCGGGGGAACGGACGAGCCCGGCCCGGGAGAGAGCAGCACAGCGCGGCCGGACTCCGCCGGGCTCGGCTCTGGGCAGGCAGGCGCGGCTCGCCGACGCCTCCCACGCCTCCCAGGACGGCGGCCCAGCAGCCGCGCGCTCCTCTCCTCTCCTCGCGCGCGCGCGCGCGCGCCGCCGCCCAGACGCTGCCCGGCCGTTGCCCCGCCCCCCCCCCCTCCGGCGGTGGACTGCGGACAGCGACGGGGACACCCTCCTGGGAGAACTCCTGCGGCCCCGCCCACATGCTTGGGACCTTCGCGGAGCGGGAAGGTGCGCTGACAGGGACGCAGGGTCCCCGCTACGCTCGCTCTCGGGGAACTGCAGCCTCCTCCCTCGGCTTTCACTTGAATGTCACACCCGAAACCATGCAACGTCTACAAGCAAACATAGGCAGTGTGCTCTTTGACATCAGTCTTAGCAGCCTATTTTCAAGTACCACGTCTGACTGGGCAAGGGAAACAAAATACAAAATGAACAAACGGGACTACATCAAAGTCAAAAAACATCCTCTGCACCGCAAAGGAAACCATCCACAAAACCAAAACACAACCTAACAACTGGGAGAAGATTCTTGCAAACCGTATATCGGATAAGGGGTTAATATCCAAAACACAGAAAGAACTCATACATCTCAACAGCAAAAAACATCAACAACCCAATTGAAAAGGCGGGCAAAAGATCTGAGCAGTGATTTCTCCAAAGAAGGTATACGGATGGCCAACAGGCATATGGAAAGGGACTCAACATCCTTAGCGATCAGAGAAATGCAAATCACAACTACAAGGAGATGTCCCCTTACTCTGGTCAGAATGGCTCTAATTAACAAGACAAGAGACAAGTGTCGGAGAGGATGTGCAGAGAAGGGAACTCTCCTGCACTGCTGGTGGGAGGGCAGACTGGTGCAGCCACTACGGAAAGCAGGATGGAGTATCCTCAGAAAACTAAGAATACATCTACCATATGTATGATCCAGCTAGCCCACTGCTGGCTATTCATCCAAAGAACTTGAAAACACCAATGCAGAGGGACACATGCACCCCTAGGCTCACTGCAGCATTATTCACAACAGCCAAAACTTGGAAGCAACCTAGGTGCCCATCAAGGGAAGAATGGATAAAGAAGATGTGGTATGTATACACAATGGAATGCCACTCGGCCCTAAGAAATGATGAGATCCGCCCATTTGTGACAACGTCGATGGACCTTGAGGGTATTATGTGAAGTGAAATAAATCAGAGGGACAAAGTCAAACACCGTGTGATCTCACTCATAAGGAGAAGATAAAAACAACGACAAACGCACACAGAGCAAAGGAGATTGCATTGGTGGTTACCATAGGGGGAGGGGGGAGGGGAGAGAGCCAAAGGGGTGATGAGGCTCACATGTGAGGTGACGGACTATCATTAGTTTTCGGGTGGTGAACACGATGTAATCTACACAGAATTCAAAATATATTACAACGTACATCTGAAAGCTATATCATCTTAGGATCCACTGTTACTGCAATAAAATAAAATAAAATAAAATAAAATAAAATAAAATAAAATAAAATAAAATAAAAAAGTGTAGGAGCCTCAAGAGGCTAACAGGCTTTTGAAAAGTTATTCCAGGGATTTTTATGGCTTAGCTCAGGGCGGCAGACACCAGCCTGAGACACAGCTGTGGCACAGCTACTAACTTCAACTAAACTGTATTCCGACTGGAGGGAAATCAAAACTACTGCAATCATAATTTCTTGAAGGCTTCACTTTGTGCCAGATCCTGTGCCGACTGCTTTGCACCAACTGTCTCATTTAATCCTCACATCCAAAAGGCAGGTTACCGTTATTCTCCCCATTGTCAAGGTGAGGAGGCGGAAGCAGAAAGATGGCAATCTGCCTGGAATTCACAGAAGGATTCTCTAGGTAATGACATGACTTTTGGACAAGATTTCAAGGTTTAACACATTACAGTGCAGATGCAGATCCCAGTATCACAGAACGTGAAAAACACTGAGTCCTGCCAAATGTCTTAAAACACTAATTATGGATCCTCACAATCTCTTGGCCTGTTTTCTCAGATGAGGGAAAACCCAGCGTGAAAAACCGTTGATGAGATGTCTGCAGAGGAGGACTACGTCTGGTCTTTAAAGCCGGGACCTATCCCAGTAGATTCTGAGTCAGTGGGTCCAGAGTAGGCCTTGAGCGTCTCTGTTCTTTTCCAAAGCCCCACAGGCTACACTTCCGTGCCCTTGGAGTTGGGAAGTACAGTCATGCCCTACATCGGGACGTTTCAGTCAACAACGGGGGTCCCATCAGATTAGTCCCATATGGCCTAGGTGTGTAGGAGGCTCTGCCATCCAGGTTTAGGAACTCCGTGGTGTTTGCACAGTCTCGAGATTGCCTGACCATGACACACTCCTCAGAACTCATCCCCACTGTTAAGCAAAGCATGACTATACCGCCTTGGATTCTCCACGGTCCCAGACCTGAACTGTTTAGATGACTGCACACGCAGAGGGCACCGTGTCTGAGGCAGAGAGCAGCTGGAATCACAAAAGCTCTCGACAGAGAGTCAAGGAAAGGCGTGCTCTGCTTACACGACTCTCTACTTTTCTCTGGGTCTGAACCATTTCCTAGCTAATCTGCTTTTTTTAACCGAGCAGCTTTGCCAAAAAAAAAAAAAAAGAAAAAACACAAAGTTACCAACAAACACTAAACAAACCAATATAAACAATACATATTAAATAAGCCTAACCCTACTATGCTACTGAAAAGGCTTTTATTTCCCTGGGATAATTTGGACAGCATTAGATTGTTTTACCAAGAGCAGCCAAGTCGAGGCAGATTATTTCTAATTCCACAGTGCTGCAGATGCGGTCAGTAGCAACTGCAAGCCGGAAAGGAAACAAAACAAAACAAAGTTGGGTGTAATCCATTCAAGTTCACACGTTTCACCAGGGACAGCCTCCAAGCCTTGAATAGTTAGGTATGCATTTAGCCATTTCTTTAATCAACCACTACTAACGCCTGCTAAAGGCCAGACACTGCTCTAAGTACTTTACGGATATGAAATATCCTCTCACCTTTACACTCACCTATGGAGTGTGTATGATAATCATCCCCGTTTTACAGATCAGGAAACTGACACACAGAATGGTACAGTAACTTGCCCGAGTTCACACAGCCCGTAGGTGGCAGAGCCAGGACCCATGTGACAGAGTCTGGCTCCAGAGTCCACGTTCTGAATCACCACGCTTAGTCCCCAAAAACCTAGAGAAAGCGCCAGCCTCAATCGAAAAGTTTTCTTTTCCCCACCCTACAGTCCCTACGCGGCGGCCCCAGTCTCCAGGGCATGCTTTCAGCTCCTCTGACAGGCCCTACTCCTCCCTTGCCCTGTCCCAACACTCTCCCGCACAGGTCCTCCTTTTCTTTTAGGCATCTGCTCTCAGCTTCAACATCACTGCCTGAGTCACCAAGTCTAACAGGAAATGCCGTCTTTCTCAACACTCAACACAAAATTGCTTTTACGTATCTCCTAGGTAATTGGTTGCTGCCTGTCTGTCCTTTCCAACCAGGCTGTGAGGGCCAGTACGTCAAACAGCCTGTCAGTCTTGCTCACCAAGTGTCCAGACCACTGAACACGCACCGACCAGAGGAAAGGAAGGACTTGTCCCAAAGTCAACTCTCCAGACTTTCTGTGCAAGGAGGGAACGAACGGAGCACCCTCCAGCCTCACGCTTTCTCTTCCATGCTTTCAAGTGTGGGGCACATACCTCTGCTCACAACGCTCCCCGGACAGCCCCCACTGCACCCCTAACAGGTAGACTTCTGCACAGTCACGGGCTTTGGAAAGCACTGGCTCTGCACACAAATCTTACGTGGCCCTCGACAGGCCACTTCCCCTGAACCGGCCTGAGCTTCAGGCCCACAACAGGCTTCGTGAAAACCCCAACGGAACGTAGCCTCGAAAAGAGGGAGACCCGCACTCCTCAGAACGCCTCGAGACCAGTGTCCTTATCGACTTCGCGTCTGTCCTTCCAAGAAGCCAAGACCACGGCTGGCGCTTCAGCGCCCGACTCCCGGGCACCGCATGCCCAGGCTGGCCCCTGGGCAGGTGCCCGGCACACACCGCCCGTTCCACGAACGCCTCAAGCGCACGAAGAGACCCCCTCGCTCCCCGCGCCGCACAGCTGTCCCGCGACCTGACGGGCACCTCTCGGCGCACAAGCCTATTCCTCAGGGACACGCTCGCCTCCCACCAGCCCCCAGGCCCACGCCCCCCAGGTACCTCTCTCAGATGGAATCCTCTTCGCAGGCGCCCTGGTCGTCCGTGTCCGGCGAGCAGGAAGAGCGGGAGCTGAAGGACGGCCTCCTCAGGCTAGCGGCCGTGGCTGTGCACGGCCCGGGCTGCTGTGCCCAGCGGGGACGCGGAGCGCCGTCCACGGACGCCGGGGGAACGGACGAGCCCGGCCCGGGAGAGAGCAGCACAGCGCGGCCGGACTCCGCCGGGCTCGGCTCTGGGCAGGCAGGCGCGGCTCGCCGACGCCTCCCACGCCTCCCAGGACGGCGGCCCAGCAGCCGCGCGCTCCTCTCCTCTCCTCGCGCGCGCGCGCGCGCGCCGCCGCCCAGACGCTGCCCGGCCGTTGCCCCGCCCCCCCCCCTCCGGCGGTGGACTGCGGACAGCGACGGGGACACCCTCCTGGGAGAACTCCTGCGGCCCCGCCCACATGCTTGGGACCTTCGCGGAGCGGGAAGGTGCGCTGACAGGGACGCAGGGTCCCCGCTACGCTCGCTCTCGGGGAACTGCAGCCTCCTCCCTCGGCTTTCACTTGAATGTCACACCCGAAACCATGCAACGTCTACAAGCAAACATAGGCAGTGTGCTCTTTGACATCAGTCTTAGCAGCCTATTTTCAAGTACCACGTCTGACTGGGCAAGGGAAACAAAATACAAAATGAACAAACGGGACTACATCAAAGTCAAAAAACATCCTCTGCACCGCAAAGGAAACCATCCACAAAACCAAAACACAACCTAACAACTGGGAGAAGATTCTTGCAAACCGTATATCGGATAAGGGGTTAATATCCAAAACACAGAAAGAACTCATACATCTCAACAGCAAAAAACATCAACAACCCAATTGAAAAGGCGGGCAAAAGATCTGAGCAGTGATTTCTCCAAAGAAGGTATACGGATGGCCAACAGGCATATGGAAAGGGACTCAACATCCTTAGCGATCAGAGAAATGCAAATCACAACTACAAGGAGATGTCCCCTTACTCTGGTCAGAATGGCTCTAATTAACAAGACAAGAGACAAGTGTCGGAGAGGATGTGCAGAGAAGGGAACTCTCCTGCACTGCTGGTGGGAGGGCAGACTGGTGCAGCCACTACGGAAAGCAGGATGGAGTATCCTCAGAAAACTAAGAATACATCTACCATATGTATGATCCAGCTAGCCCACTGCTGGCTATTCATCCAAAGAACTTGAAAACACCAATGCAGAGGGACACATGCACCCCTAGGCTCACTGCAGCATTATTCACAACAGCCAAAACTTGGAAGCAACCTAGGTGCCCATCAAGGGAAGAATGGATAAAGAAGATGTGGTATGTATACACAATGGAATGCCACTCGGCCCTAAGAAATGATGAGATCCGCCCATTTGTGACAACGTCGATGGACCTTGAGGGTATTATGTGAAGTGAAATAAATCAGAGGGACAAAGTCAAACACCGTGTGATCTCACTCATAAGGAGAAGATAAAAACAACGACAAACGCACACAGAGCAAAGGAGATTGCATTGGTGGTTACCATAGGGGGAGGGGGGAGGGGAGAGAGCCAAAGGGGTGATGAGGCTCACATGTGAGGTGACGGACTATCATTAGTTTTCGGGTGGTGAACACGATGTAATCTACACAGAATTCAAAATATATTACAACGTACATCTGAAAGCTATATCATCTTAGGATCCACTGTTACTGCAATAAAATAAAATAAAATAAAATAAAATAAAATAAAATAAAATAAAATAAAATAAAAAAGTGTAGGAGCCTCAAGAGGCTAACAGGCTTTTGAAAAGTTATTCCAGGGATTTTTATGGCTTAGCTCAGGGCGGCAGACACCAGCCTGAGACACAGCTGTGGCACAGCTACTAACTTCAACTAAACTGTATTCCGACTGGAGGGAAATCAAAACTACTGCAATCATAATTTCTTGAAGGCTTCACTTTGTGCCAGATCCTGTGCCGACTGCTTTGCACCAACTGTCTCATTTAATCCTCACATCCAAAAGGCAGGTTACCGTTATTCTCCCCATTGTCAAGGTGAGGAGGCGGAAGCAGAAAGATGGCAATCTGCCTGGAATTCACAGAAGGATTCTCTAGGTAATGACATGACTTTTGGACAAGATTTCAAGGTTTAACACATTACAGTGCAGATGCAGATCCCAGTATCACAGAACGTGAAAAACACTGAGTCCTGCCAAATGTCTTAAAACACTAATTATGGATCCTCACAATCTCTTGGCCTGTTTTCTCAGATGAGGGAAAACCCAGCGTGAAAAACCGTTGATGAGATGTCTGCAGAGGAGGACTACGTCTGGTCTTTAAAGCCGGGACCTATCCCAGTAGATTCTGAGTCAGTGGGTCCAGAGTAGGCCTTGAGCGTCTCTGTTCTTTTCCAAAGCCCCACAGGCTACACTTCCGTGCCCTTGGAGTTGGGAAGTACAGTCATGCCCTACATCGGGACGTTTCAGTCAACAACGGGGGTCCCATCAGATTAGTCCCATATGGCCTAGGTGTGTAGGAGGCTCTGCCATCCAGGTTTAGGAACTCCGTGGTGTTTGCACAGTCTCGAGATTGCCTGACCATGACACACTCCTCAGAACTCATCCCCACTGTTAAGCAAAGCATGACTATACCGCCTTGGATTCTCCACGGTCCCAGACCTGAACTGTTTAGATGACTGCACACGCAGAGGGCACCGTGTCTGAGGCAGAGAGCAGCTGGAATCACAAAAGCTCTCGACAGAGAGTCAAGGAAAGGCGTGCTCTGCTTACACGACTCTCTACTTTTCTCTGGGTCTGAACCATTTCCTAGCTAATCTGCTTTTTTTAACCGAGCAGCTTTGCCAAAAAAAAAAAAAAAGAAAAAACACAAAGTTACCAACAAACACTAAACAAACCAATATAAACAATACATATTAAATAAGCCTAACCCTACTATGCTACTGAAAAGGCTTTTATTTCCCTGGGATAATTTGGACAGCATTAGATTGTTTTACCAAGAGCAGCCA
Organism: Equus caballus; assembly: GCF_041296265.1. NCBI lineage: Eukaryota > Metazoa > Chordata > Mammalia > Perissodactyla > Equidae > Equus > Equus caballus. Next base: position 8,710 of record NW_027221863.1, on the reverse strand, counting down.
AGTCGAGGCAGATTATTTCTAATTCCACAGTGCTGCAGATGCGGTCAGTAGCAACTGCAAGCCGGAAAGGAAACAAAACAAAACAAAGTTGGGTGTAATCCATTCAAGTTCACACGTTTCACCAGGGACAGCCTCCAAGCCTTGAATAGTTAGGTATGCATTTAGCCATTTCTTTAATCAACCACTACTAACGCCTGCTAAAGGCCAGACACTGCTCTAAGTACTTTACGGATATGAAATATCCTCTCACCTTTACACTCACCTATGGAGTGTGTATGATAATCATCCCCGTTTTACAGATCAGGAAACTGACACACAGAATGGTACAGTAACTTGCCCGAGTTCACACAGCCCGTAGGTGGCAGAGCCAGGACCCATGTGACAGAGTCTGGCTCCAGAGTCCACGTTCTGAATCACCACGCTTAGTCCCCAAAAACCTAGAGAAAGCGCCAGCCTCAATCGAAAAGTTTTCTTTTCCCCACCCTACAGTCCCTACGCGGCGGCCCCAGTCTCCAGGGCATGCTTTCAGCTCCTCTGACAGGCCCTACTCCTCCCTTGCCCTGTCCCAACACTCTCCCGCACAGGTCCTCCTTTTCTTTTAGGCATCTGCTCTCAGCTTCAACATCACTGCCTAAGTCACCAAGTCTAACAGGAAATGCCGTCTTTCTCAACACTCAACACAAAATTGCTTTTACGTATCTCCTAGGTAATTGGTTGCTGCCTGTCTGTCCTTTCCAACCAGGCTGTGAGGGCCAGTACGTCAAACAGCCTGTCAGTCTTGCTCACCAAGTGTCCAGACCACTGAACACGCACCGACCAGAGGAAAGGAAGGACTTGTCCCAAAGTCAACTCTCCAGACTTTCTGTGCAAGGAGGGAACGAACGGAGCACCCTCCAGCCTCACGCTTTCTCTTCCATGCTTTCAAGTGTGGGGCACATACCTCTGCTCACAACGCTCCCCGGACAGCCCCCACTGCACCCCTAACAGGTAGACTTCTGCACAGTCACGGGCTTTGGAAAGCACTGGCTCTGCACACAAATCTTACGTGGCCCTCGACAGGCCACTTCCCCTGAACCGGCCTGAGCTTCAGGCCCACAACAGGCTTCGTGAAAACCCCAACGGAACGTAGCCTCGAAAAGAGGGAGACCCGCACTCCTCAGAACGCCTCGAGACCAGTGTCCTTATCGACTTCGCGTCTGTCCTTCCAAGAAGCCAAGACCACGGCTGGCGCTTCAGCGCCCGACTCCCGGGCACCGCATGCCCAGGCTGGCCCCTGGGCAGGTGCCCGGCACACACCGCCCGTTCCACGAACGCCTCAAGCGCACGAAGAGACCCCCTCGCTCCCCGCGCCGCACAGCTGTCCCGCGACCTGACGGGCACCTCTCGGCGCACAAGCCTATTCCTCAGGGACACGCTCGCCTCCCACCAGCCCCCAGGCCCACGCCCCCCAGGTACCTCTCTCAGATGGAATCCTCTTCGCAGGCGCCCTGGTCGTCCGTGTCCGGCGAGCAGGAAGAGCGGGAGCTGAAGGACGGCCTCCTCAGGCTAGCGGCCGTGGCTGTGCACGGCCCGGGCTGCTGTGCCCAGCGGGGACGCGGAGCGCCGTCCACGGACGCCGGGGGAACGGACGAGCCCGGCCCGGGAGAGAGCAGCACAGCGCGGCCGGACTCCGCCGGGCTCGGCTCTGGGCAGGCAGGCGCGGCTCGCCGACGCCTCCCACGCCTCCCAGGACGGCGGCCCAGCAGCCGCGCGCTCCTCTCCTCTCCTCGCGCGCGCGCGCGCGCGCCGCCGCCCAGACGCTGCCCGGCCGTTGCCCCGCCCCCCCCCCTCCGGCGGTGGACTGCGGACAGCGACGGGGACACCCTCCTGGGAGAACTCCTGCGGCCCCGCCCACATGCTTGGGACCTTCGCGGAGCGGGAAGGTGCGCTGACAGGGACGCAGGGTCCCCGCTACGCTCGCTCTCGGGGAACTGCAGCCTCCTCCCTCGGCTTTCACTTGAATGTCACACCCGAAACCATGCAACGTCTACAAGCAAACATAGGCAGTGTGCTCTTTGACATCAGTCTTAGCAGCCTATTTTCAAGTACCACGTCTGACTGGGCAAGGGAAACAAAATACAAAATGAACAAACGGGACTACATCAAAGTCAAAAAACATCCTCTGCACCGCAAAGGAAACCATCCACAAAACCAAAACACAACCTAACAACTGGGAGAAGATTCTTGCAAACCGTATATCGGATAAGGGGTTAATATCCAAAACACAGAAAGAACTCATACATCTCAACAGCAAAAAACATCAACAACCCAATTGAAAAGGCGGGCAAAAGATCTGAGCAGTGATTTCTCCAAAGAAGGTATACGGATGGCCAACAGGCATATGGAAAGGGACTCAACATCCTTAGCGATCAGAGAAATGCAAATCACAACTACAAGGAGATGTCCCCTTACTCTGGTCAGAATGGCTCTAATTAACAAGACAAGAGACAAGTGTCGGAGAGGATGTGCAGAGAAGGGAACTCTCCTGCACTGCTGGTGGGAGGGCAGACTGGTGCAGCCACTACGGAAAGCAGGATGGAGTATCCTCAGAAAACTAAGAATACATCTACCATATGTATGATCCAGCTAGCCCACTGCTGGCTATTCATCCAAAGAACTTGAAAACACCAATGCAGAGGGACACATGCACCCCTAGGCTCACTGCAGCATTATTCACAACAGCCAAAACTTGGAAGCAACCTAGGTGCCCATCAAGGGAAGAATGGATAAAGAAGATGTGGTATGTATACACAATGGAATGCCACTCGGCCCTAAGAAATGATGAGATCCGCCCATTTGTGACAACGTCGATGGACCTTGAGGGTATTATGTGAAGTGAAATAAATCAGAGGGACAAAGTCAAACACCGTGTGATCTCACTCATAAGGAGAAGATAAAAACAACGACAAACGCACACAGAGCAAAGGAGATTGCATTGGTGGTTACCATAGGGGGAGGGGGGAGGGGAGAGAGCCAAAGGGGTGATGAGGCTCACATGTGAGGTGACGGACTATCATTAGTTTTCGGGTGGTGAACACGATGTAATCTACACAGAATTCAAAATATATTACAACGTACATCTGAAAGCTATATCATCTTAGGATCCACTGTTACTGCAATAAAATAAAATAAAATAAAATAAAATAAAATAAAATAAAATAAAATAAAATAAAATAAAAAAGTGTAGGAGCCTCAAGAGGCTAACAGGCTTTTGAAAAGTTATTCCAGGGATTTTTATGGCTTAGCTCAGGGCGGCAGACACCAGCCTGAGACACAGCTGTGGCACAGCTACTAACTTCAACTAAACTGTATTCCGACTGGAGGGAAATCAAAACTACTGCAATCATAATTTCTTGAAGGCTTCACTTTGTGCCAGATCCTGTGCCGACTGCTTTGCACCAACTGTCTCATTTAATCCTCACATCCAAAAGGCAGGTTACCGTTATTCTCCCCATTGTCAAGGTGAGGAGGCGGAAGCAGAAAGATGGCAATCTGCCTGGAATTCACAGAAGGATTCTCTAGGTAATGACATGACTTTTGGACAAGATTTCAAGGTTTAACACATTACAGTGCAGATGCAGATCCCAGTATCACAGAACGTGAAAAACACTGAGTCCTGCCAAATGTCTTAAAACACTAATTATGGATCCTCACAATCTCTTGGCCTGTTTTCTCAGATGAGGGAAAACCCAGCGTGAAAAACCGTTGATGAGATGTCTGCAGAGGAGGACTACGTCTGGTCTTTAAAGCCGGGAACTATCCCAGTAGATTCTGAGTCAGTGGGTCCAGAGTAGGCCTTGAGCGTCTCTGTTCTTTTCCAAAGCCCCACAGGCTACACTTCCGTGCCCTTGGAGTTGGGAAGTACAGTCATGCCCTACATCGGGACGTTTCAGTCAACAACGGGGGTCCCATCAGATTAGTCCCATATGGCCTAGGTGTGTAGGAGGCTCTGCCATCCAGGTTTAGGAACTCCGTGGTGTTTGCACAGTCTCGAGATTGCCTGACCATGACACACTCCTCAGAACTCATCCCCACTGTTAAGCAAAGCATGACTATACCGCCTTGGATTCTCCACGGTCCCAGACCTGAACTGTTTAGATGACTGCACACGCAGAGGGCACCGTGTCTGAGGCAGAGAGCAGCTGGAATCACAAAAGCTCTCGACAGAGAGTCAAGGAAAGGCGTGCTCTGCTTACACGACTCTCTACTTTTCTCTGGGTCTGAACCATTTCCTAGCTAATCTGCTTTTTTTAACCGAGCAGCTTTGCCAAAAAAAAAAAAAAAGAAAAAACACAAAGTTACCAACAAACACTAAACAAACCAATATAAACAATACATATTAAATAAGCCTAACCCTACTATGCTACTGAAAAGGCTTTTATTTCCCTGGGATAATTTGGACAGCATTAGATTGTTTTACCAAGAGCAGCCAAGTCGAGGCAGATTATTTCTAATTCCACAGTGCTGCAGATGCGGTCAGTAGCAACTGCAAGCCGGAAAGGAAACAAAACAAAACAAAGTTGGGTGTAATCCATTCAAGTTCACACGTTTCACCAGGGACAGCCTCCAAGCCTTGAATAGTTAGGTATGCATTTAGCCATTTCTTTAATCAACCACTACTAACGCCTGCTAAAGGCCAGACACTGCTCTAAGTACTTTACGGATATGAAATATCCTCTCACCTTTACACTCACCTATGGAGTGTGTATGATAATCATCCCCGTTTTACAGATCAGGAAACTGACACACAGAATGGTACAGTAACTTGCCCGAGTTCACACAGCCCGTAGGTGGCAGAGCCAGGACCCATGTGACAGAGTCTGGCTCCAGAGTCCACGTTCTGAATCACCACGCTCAGTCCCCAAAAACCTAGAGAAAGCGCCAGCCTCAATCGAAAAGTTTTCTTTTCCCCACCCTACAGTCCCTACGCGGCGGCCCCAGTCTCCAGGGCATGCTTTCAGCTCCTCTGACAGGCCCTACTCCTCCCTTGCCCTGTCCCAACACTCTCCCGCACAGGTCCTCCTTTTCTTTTAGGCATCTGCTCTCAGCTTCAACATCACTGCCTGAGTCACCAAGTCTAACAGGAAATGCCGTCTTTCTCAACACTCAACACAAAATTGCTTTTACGTATCTCCTAGGTAATTGGTTGCTGCCTGTCTGTCCTTTCCAACCAGGCTGTGAGGGCCAGTACGTCAAACAGCCTGTCAGTCTTGCTCACCAAGTGTCCAGACCACTGAACACGCACCGACCAGAGGAAAGGAAGGACTTGTCCCAAAGTCAACTCTCCAGACTTTCTGTGCAAGGAGGGAACGAACGGAGCACCCTCCAGCCTCACGCTTTCTCTTCCATGCTTTCAAGTGTGGGGCACATACCTCTGCTCACAACGCTCCCCGGACAGCCCCCACTGCACCCCTAACAGGTAGACTTCTGCACAGTCACGGGCTTTGGAAAGCACTGGCTCTGCACACAAATCTTACGTGGCCCTCGACAGGCCACTTCCCCTGAACCGGCCTGAGCTTCAGGCCCACAACAGGCTTCGTGAAAACCCCAACGGAACGTAGCCTCGAAAAGAGGGAGACCCGCACTCCTCAGAACGCCTCGAGACCAGTGTCCTTATCGACTTCGCGTCTGTCCTTCCAAGAAGCCAAGACCACGGCTGGCGCTTCAGCGCCCGACTCCCGGGCACCGCATGCCCAGGCTGGCCCCTGGGCAGGTGCCCGGCACACACCGCCCGTTCCACGAACGCCTCAAGCGCACGAAGAGACCCCCTCGCTCCCCGCGCCGCACAGCTGTCCCGCGACCTGACGGGCACCTCTCGGCGCACAAGCCTATTCCTCAGGGACACGCTCGCCTCCCACCAGCCCCCAGGCCCACGCCCCCCAGGTACCTCTCTCAGATGGAATCCTCTTCGCAGGCGCCCTGGTCGTCCGTGTCCGGCGAGCAGGAAGAGCGGGAGCTGAAGGACGGCCTCCTCAGGCTAGCGGCCGTGGCTGTGCACGGCCCGGGCTGCTGTGCCCAGCGGGGACGCGGAGCGCCGTCCACGGACGCCGGGGGAACGGACGAGCCCGGCCCGGGAGAGAGCAGCACAGCGCGGCCGGACTCCGCCGGGCTCGGCTCTGGGCAGGCAGGCGCGGCTCGCCGACGCCTCCCACGCCTCCCAGGACGGCGGCCCAGCAGCCGCGCGCTCCTCTCCTCTCCTCGCGCGCGCGCGCGCGCGCCGCCGCCCAGACGCTGCCCGGCCGTTGCCCCGCCCCCCCCCCCTCCGGCGGTGGACTGCGGACAGCGACGGGGACACCCTCCTGGGAGAACTCCTGCGGCCCCGCCCACATGCTTGGGACCTTCGCGGAGCGGGAAGGTGCGCTGACAGGGACGCAGGGTCCCCGCTACGCTCGCTCTCGGGGAACTGCAGCCTCCTCCCTCGGCTTTCACTTGAATGTCACACCCGAAACCATGCAACGTCTACAAGCAAACATAGGCAGTGTGCTCTTTGACATCAGTCTTAGCAGCCTATTTTCAAGTACCACGTCTGACTGGGCAAGGGAAACAAAATACAAAATGAACAAACGGGACTACATCAAAGTCAAAAAACATCCTCTGCACCGCAAAGGAAACCATCCACAAAACCAAAACACAACCTAACAACTGGGAGAAGATTCTTGCAAACCGTATATCGGATAAGGGGTTAATATCCAAAACACAGAAAGAACTCATACATCTCAACAGCAAAAAACATCAACAACCCAATTGAAAAGGCGGGCAAAAGATCTGAGCAGTGATTTCTCCAAAGAAGGTATACGGATGGCCAACAGGCATATGGAAAGGGACTCAACATCCTTAGCGATCAGAGAAATGCAAATCACAACTACAAGGAGATGTCCCCTTACTCTGGTCAGAATGGCTCTAATTAACAAGACAAGAGACAAGTGTCGGAGAGGATGTGCAGAGAAGGGAACTCTCCTGCACTGCTGGTGGGAGGGCAGACTGGTGCAGCCACTACGGAAAGCAGGATGGAGTATCCTCAGAAAACTAAGAATACATCTACCATATGTATGATCCAGCTAGCCCACTGCTGGCTATTCATCCAAAGAACTTGAAAACACCAATGCAGAGGGACAACATGCACCCCTAGGCTCACTGCAGCATTATTCACAACAGCCAAAACTTGGAAGCAACCTAGGTGCCCATCAAGGGAAGAATGGATAAAGAAGATGTGGTATGTATACACAATGGAATGCCCACTCGGCCCTAAGAAATGATGAGATCCGCCCATTTGTGACAACGTCGATGGACCTTGAGGGTATTATGTGAAGTGAAATAAATCAGAGGGACAAAGTCAAACACCGTGTGATCTCACTCATAAGGAGAAGATAAAAACAACGACAAACGCACACAGAGCAAAGGAGATTGCATTGGTGGTTACCATAGGGGGAGGGGGGAGGGGAGAGAGCCAAAGGGGTGATGAGGCTCACATGTGAGGTGACGGACTATCATTAGTTTTCGGGTGGTGAACACGATGTAATCTACACAGAATTCAAAATATATTTCAACGTACATCTGAAAGCTATATCATCTTAGGATCCAATGTTACTGCAATAAAATAAAATAAAATAAAATAAAATAAAATAAAATAAAATAAAAAAGTGTAGGAGCCTCAAGAGGCTAACAGGCTTTTGAAAAGTTATTCCAGGGATTTTTATGGCTTAGCTCAGGGCGGCCGACACCAGCCTGAGACACAGCTGTGGCACAGCTACTAACTTCAACTAAACTGTATTCCGACTGGAGGGAAATCAAAACTACTGCAATCATAATTTCTTGAAGGCTTCACTTTGTGCAGATCCTGTGCCGACTGCTTTGCACCAACTGTCTCATTTAATCCTCACATCCAAAAGGCAGGTTACCGTTATCTCCCCATTGTCAAGGTGAGGAGGCGGAAGCAGAAAGATGGCAATCTGCCTGGAATTCACAGAAGGATTCTCTAGGTAATGACATGACTTTTGGACAAGATTTCAAGGTTTAACACATTACAGTGCAGATGCAGATCCCAGTATCACAGAACGTGAAAACAGCTGAGTCCTGCCAAATGTCTTAAAACCACTAATTATGGATCCTCACAATCTCTTGGCCTGGTTTTCTCAGATGAGGGAAAACCCAGCGTGAAAAACCGTTGATGAGATGTCTGCAGAGGAGGACTACGTCTGGTCTTTAAAGCCGGGACCTATCCCAGTAGATTCTGAGTCAGTGGGTCCAGAGTAGGCCTTGAGCGTCTCTGTTCTTTTCCAAAGCCCCACAGGCTACACTTCCGTGCCCTTGGAGTTGGGAAGTACAGTCATGCCCTACATCGGGACGTTTCAGTCAACAACGGGGGTCCCATCAGATTAGTCCCATATGGCCTAGGTGTGTAGGAGGCTCTGCCATCCAGGTTTAGGAACTCCGTGGTGTTTGCACAGTCTCGAGATTGCCTGACCATGACACACTCCTCAGAACTCATCCCCACTGTTAAGCTAAAGCATGACTATACCGCCTTGGATTCTCCACGGTCCCAGACTGAACTGTTTAGATGACTGCACACGCAGAGGGCACCGTGTCTGAGGCAGAGAGCAGCTGGAATCACAAAAGCTCTCGACCAGAGGTCAAGGAAAGGCGTGCTCTGCTTACACGACTCTCTACTTTT
>NW_027221862.1:0-15927 GCF_041296265.1 Equus caballus | reverse complement strand
ATCACAAAAGCTCTCGACAGAGAGTCAAGGAAAGGCGTGCTCTGCTTACACGACTCTCTACTTTTCTCTGGGTCTGAACCATTTCCTAGCTAATCTGCTTTTTTTAACCGAGCAGCTTTGCCAAAAAAAAAAAAAAAGAAAAAACACAAAGTTACCAACAAACACTAAACAAACCAATATAAACAATACATATTAAATAAGCCTAACCCTACTATGCTACTGAAAAGGCTTTTATTTCCCTGGGATAATTTGGACAGCATTAGATTGTTTTACCAAGAGCAGGCCAAGTCGAGGCAGATTATTTCTAATTCCACAGTGCTGCAGATGCGGTCAGTAGCAACTGCAAGCCGGAAAGGAAACAAAACAAAACAAAGTTGGGTGTAATCCATTCAAGTTCACACGTTTCACCAGGGACAGCCTCCAAGCCTTGAATAGTTAGGTATGCATTTAGCCATTTCTTTAATCAACCACTACTAACGCCTGCTAAAGGCCAGACACTGCTCTAAGTACTTTACGGATATGAAATATCCTCTCACCTTTACACTCACCTATGGAGTGTGTATGATAATCATCCCCGTTTTACAGATCAGGAAACTGACACACAGAATGGTACAGTAACTTGCCCGAGTTCACACAGCCCGTAGGTGGCAGAGCCAGGACCCATGTGACAGAGTCTGGCTCCAGAGTCCACGTTCTGAATCACCACGCTCAGTCCCCAAAAACCTAGAGAAAGCGCCAGCCTCAATCGAAAAGTTTTCTTTTCCCCACCCTACAGTCCCTACGCGGCGGCCCCAGTCTCCAGGGCATGCTTTCAGCTCCTCTGACAGGCCCTACTCCTCCCTTGCCCTGTCCCAACACTCTCCCGCACAGGTCCTCCTTTTCTTTTAGGCATCTGCTCTCAGCTTCAACATCACTGCCTGAGTCACCAAGTCTAACAGGAAATGCCGTCTTTCTCAACACTCAACACAAAATTGCTTTTACGTATCTCCTAGGTAATTGGTTGCTGCCTGTCTGTCCTTTCCAACCAGGCTGTGAGGGCCAGTACGTCAAACAGCCTGTCAGTCTTGCTCACCAAGTGTCCAGACCACTGAACACGCACCGACCAGAGGAAAGGAAGGACTTGTCCCAAAGTCAACTCTCCAGACTTTCTGTGCAAGGAGGGAACGAACGGAGCACCCTCCAGCCTCACGCTTTCTCTTCCATGCTTTCAAGTGTGGGGCACATACCTCTGCTCACAACGCTCCCCGGACAGCCCCCACTGCACCCCTAACAGGTAGACTTCTGCACAGTCACGGGCTTTGGAAAGCACTGGCTCTGCACACAAATCTTACGTGGCCCTCGACAGGCCACTTCCCCTGAACCGGCCTGAGCTTCAGGCCCACAACAGGCTTCGTGAAAACCCCCAACGGAACGTAGCCTCGAAAAGAGGGAGACCCGCACTCCTCAGAACGCCTCGAGACCAGTGTCCTTATCGACTTCGCGTCTGTCCTTCCAAGAAGCCAAGACCACGGCTGGCGCTTCAGCGCCCGACTCCCGGGCACCGCATGCCCAGGCTGGCCCCTGGGCAGGTGCCCGGCACACACCGCCCGTTCCACGAACGCCTCAAGCGCACGAAGAGACCCCCTCGCTCCCCGCGCCGCACAGCTGTCCCGCGACCTGACGGGCACCTCTCGGCGCACAAGCCTATTCCTCAGGGACACGCTCGCCTCCCACCAGCCCCCAGGCCCACGCCCCCCAGGTACCTCTCTCAGATGGAATCCTCTTCGCAGGCGCCCTGGTCGTCCGTGTCCGGCGAGCAGGAAGAGCGGGAGCTGAAGGACGGCCTCCTCAGGCTAGCGGCCGTGGCTGTGCACGGCCCGGGCTGCTGTGCCCCAGCGGGGACGCGGAGCGCCGTCCACGGACGCCGGGGGAACGGACGAGCCCGGCCCGGGAGAGAGCAGCACAGCGCGGCCGGACTCCGCCGGGCTCGGCTCTGGGCAGGCAGGCGCGGCTCGCCGACGCCTCCCACGCCTCCCAGGACGGCGGCCCAGCAGCCGCGCGCTCCTCTCCTCTCCTCGCGCGCGCGCGCGCGCGCCGCCGCCCAGACGCTGCCCGGCCGTTGCCCCGCCCCCCCCCCTCCGGCGGTGGACTGCGGACAGCGACGGGGACACCCTCCTGGGAGAACTCCTGCGGCCCCGCCCACATGCTTGGGACCTTCGCGGAGCGGGAAGGTGCGCTGACAGGGACGCAGGGTCCCCGCTACGCTCGCTCTCGGGGAACTGCAGCCTCCTCCCTCGGCTTTCACTTGAATGTCACACCCGAAACCATGCAACGTCTACAAGCAAACATAGGCAGTGTGCTCTTTGACATCAGTCTTAGCAGCCTATTTTCAAGTACCACGTCTGACTGGGCAAGGGAAACAAAATACAAAATGAACAAACGGGACTACATCAAAGTCAAAAAACATCCTCTGCACCGCAAAGGAAACCATCCACAAAACCAAAACACAACCTAACAACTGGGAGAAGATTCTTGCAAACCGTATATCGGATAAGGGGTTAATATCCAAAACACAGAAAGAACTCATACATCTCAACAGCAAAAAACATCAACAACCCAATTGAAAAGGCGGGCAAAAGATCTGAGCAGTGATTTCTCCAAAGAAGGTATACGGATGGCCAACAGGCATATGGAAAGGGACTCAACATCCTTAGCGATCAGAGAAATGCAAATCACAACTACAAGGAGATGTCCCCTTACTCTGGTCAGAATGGCTCTAATTAACAAGACAAGAGACAAGTGTCGGAGAGGATGTGCAGAGAAGGGAACTCTCCTGCACTGCTGGTGGGAGGGCAGACTGGTGCAGCCACTACGGAAAGCAGGATGGAGTATCCTCAGAAAACTAAGAATACATCTACCATATGTATGATCCAGCTAGCCCACTGCTGGCTATTCATCCAAAGAACTTGAAAACACCAATGCAGAGGGACACATGCACCCCTAGGCTCACTGCAGCATTATTCACAACAGCCAAAACTTGGAAGCAACCTAGGTGCCCATCAAGGGAAGAATGGATAAAGAAGATGTGGTATGTATACACAATGGAATGCCACTCGGCCCTAAGAAATGATGAGATCCGCCCATTTGTGACAACGTCGATGGACCTTGAGGGTATTATGTGAAGTGAAATAAATCAGAGGGACAAAGTCAAACACCGTGTGATCTCACTCATAAGGAGAAGATAAAAACAACGACAAACGCACACAGAGCAAAGGAGATTGCATTGGTGGTTACCATAGGGGGAGGGGGGAGGGGAGAGAGCCAAAGGGGTGATGAGGCTCACATGTGAGGTGACGGACTATCATTAGTTTTCGGGTGGTGAACACGATGTAATCTACACAGAATTCAAAATATATTACAACGTACATCTGAAAGCTATATCATCTTAGGATCCACTGTTACTGCAATAAAATAAAATAAAATAAAATAAAATAAAATAAAATAAAATAAAATAAAATAAAAAAGTGTAGGAGCCTCAAGAGGCTAACAGGCTTTTGAAAAGTTATTCCAGGGATTTTTATGGCTTAGCTCAGGGCGGCAGACACCAGCCTGAGACACAGCTGTGGCACAGCTACTAACTTCAACTAAACTGTATTCCGACTGGAGGGAAATCAAAACTACTGCAATCATAATTTCTTGAAGGCTTCACTTTGTGCCAGATCCTGTGCCGACTGCTTTGCACCAACTGTCTCATTTAATCCTCACATCCAAAAGGCAGGTTACCGTTATTCTCCCCATTGTCAAGGTGAGGAGGCGGAAGCAGAAAGATGGCAATCTGCCTGGAATTCACAGAAGGATTCTCTAGGTAATGACATGACTTTTGGACAAGATTTCAAGGTTTAACACATTACAGTGCAGATGCAGATCCCAGTATCACAGAACGTGAAAAACACTGAGTCCTGCCAAATGTCTTAAAACACTAATTATGGATCCTCACAATCTCTTGGCCTGTTTTCTCAGATGAGGGAAAACCCAGCGTGAAAAACCGTTGATGAGATGTCTGCAGAGGAGGACTACGTCTGGTCTTTAAAGCCGGGACCTATCCCAGTAGATTCTGAGTCAGTGGGTCCAGAGTAGGCCTTGAGCGTCTCTGTTCTTTTCCAAAGCCCCACAGGCTACACTTCCGTGCCCTTGGAGTTGGGAAGTACAGTCATGCCCTACATCGGGACGTTTCAGTCAACAACGGGGGTCCCATCAGATTAGTCCCATATGGCCTAGGTGTGTAGGAGGCTCTGCCATCCAGGTTTAGGAACTCCGTGGTGTTTGCACAGTCTCGAGATTGCCTGACCATGACACACTCCTCAGAACTCATCCCCACTGTTAAGCAAAGCATGACTATACCGCCTTGGATTCTCCACGGTCCCAGACCTGAACTGTTTAGATGACTGCACACGCAGAGGGCACCGTGTCTGAGGCAGAGAGCAGCTGGAATCACAAAAGCTCTCGACAGAGAGTCAAGGAAAGGCGTGCTCTGCTTACACGACTCTCTACTTTTCTCTGGGTCTGAACCATTTCCTAGCTAATCTGCTTTTTTTAACCGAGCAGCTTTGCCAAAAAAAAAAAAAAAGAAAAAACACAAAGTTACCAACAAACACTAAACAAACCAATATAAACAATACATATTAAATAAGCCTAACCCTACTATGCTACTGAAAAGGCTTTTATTTCCCTGGGATAATTTGGACAGCATTAGATTGTTTTACCAAGAGCAGCCAAGTCGAGGCAGATTATTTCTAATTCCACAGTGCTGCAGATGCGGTCAGTAGCAACTGCAAGCCGGAAAGGAAACAAAACAAAACAAAGTTGGGTGTAATCCATTCAAGTTCACACGTTTCACCAGGGACAGCCTCCAAGCCTTGAATAGTTAGGTATGCATTTAGCCATTTCTTTAATCAACCACTACTAACGCCTGCTAAAGGCCAGACACTGCTCTAAGTACTTTACGGATATGAAATATCCTCTCACCTTTACACTCACCTATGGAGTGTGTATGATAATCATCCCCGTTTTACAGATCAGGAAACTGACACACAGAATGGTACAGTAACTTGCCCGAGTTCACACAGCCCGTAGGTGGCAGAGCCAGGACCCATGTGACAGAGTCTGGCTCCAGAGTCCACGTTCTGAATCACCACGCTTAGTCCCCAAAAACCTAGAGAAAGCGCCAGCCTCAATCGAAAAGTTTTCTTTTCCCCACCCTACAGTCCCTACGCGGCGGCCCCAGTCTCCAGGGCATGCTTTCAGCTCCTCTGACAGGCCCTACTCCTCCCTTGCCCTGTCCCAACACTCTCCCGCACAGGTCCTCCTTTTCTTTTAGGCATCTGCTCTCAGCTTCAACATCACTGCCTAAGTCACCAAGTCTAACAGGAAATGCCGTCTTTCTCAACACTCAACACAAAATTGCTTTTACGTATCTCCTAGGTAATTGGTTGCTGCCTGTCTGTCCTTTCCAACCAGGCTGTGAGGGCCAGTACGTCAAACAGCCTGTCAGTCTTGCTCACCAAGTGTCCAGACCACTGAACACGCACCGACCAGAGGAAAGGAAGGACTTGTCCCAAAGTCAACTCTCCAGACTTTCTGTGCAAGGAGGGAACGAACGGAGCACCCTCCAGCCTCACGCTTTCTCTTCCATGCTTTCAAGTGTGGGGCACATACCTCTGCTCACAACGCTCCCCGGACAGCCCCCACTGCACCCCTAACAGGTAGACTTCTGCACAGTCACGGGCTTTGGAAAGCACTGGCTCTGCACACAAATCTTACGTGGCCCTCGACAGGCCACTTCCCCTGAACCGGCCTGAGCTTCAGGCCCACAACAGGCTTCGTGAAAACCCCAACGGAACGTAGCCTCGAAAAGAGGGAGACCCGCACTCCTCAGAACGCCTCGAGACCAGTGTCCTTATCGACTTCGCGTCTGTCCTTCCAAGAAGCCAAGACCACGGCTGGCGCTTCAGCGCCCGACTCCCGGGCACCGCATGCCCAGGCTGGCCCCTGGGCAGGTGCCCGGCACACACCGCCCGTTCCACGAACGCCTCAAGCGCACGAAGAGACCCCCTCGCTCCCCGCGCCGCACAGCTGTCCCGCGACCTGACGGGCACCTCTCGGCGCACAAGCCTATTCCTCAGGGACACGCTCGCCTCCCACCAGCCCCCAGGCCCACGCCCCCCAGGTACCTCTCTCAGATGGAATCCTCTTCGCAGGCGCCCTGGTCGTCCGTGTCCGGCGAGCAGGAAGAGCGGGAGCTGAAGGACGGCCTCCTCAGGCTAGCGGCCGTGGCTGTGCACGGCCCGGGCTGCTGTGCCCAGCGGGGACGCGGAGCGCCGTCCACGGACGCCGGGGGAACGGACGAGCCCGGCCCGGGAGAGAGCAGCACAGCGCGGCCGGACTCCGCCGGGCTCGGCTCTGGGCAGGCAGGCGCGGCTCGCCGACGCCTCCCACGCCTCCCAGGACGGCGGCCCAGCAGCCGCGCGCTCCTCTCCTCTCCTCGCGCGCGCGCGCGCGCGCGCCGCCGCCCAGACGCTGCCCGGCCGTTGCCCCGCCCCCCCCCCTCCGGCGGTGGACTGCGGACAGCGACGGGGACACCCTCCTGGGAGAACTCCTGCGGCCCCGCCCACATGCTTGGGACCTTCGCGGAGCGGGAAGGTGCGCTGACAGGGACGCAGGGTCCCCGCTACGCTCGCTCTCGGGGAACTGCAGCCTCCTCCCTCGGCTTTCACTTGAATGTCACACCCGAAACCATGCAACGTCTACAAGCAAACATAGGCAGTGTGCTCTTTGACATCAGTCTTAGCAGCCTATTTTCAAGTACCACGTCTGACTGGGCAAGGGAAACAAAATACAAAATGAACAAACGGGACTACATCAAAGTCAAAAAACATCCTCTGCACCGCAAAGGAAACCATCCACAAAACCAAAACACAACCTAACAACTGGGAGAAGATTCTTGCAAACCGTATATCGGATAAGGGGTTAATATCCAAAACACAGAAAGAACTCATACATCTCAACAGCAAAAAACATCAACAACCCAATTGAAAAGGCGGGCAAAAGATCTGAGCAGTGATTTCTCCAAAGAAGGTATACGGATGGCCAACAGGCATATGGAAAGGGACTCAACATCCTTAGCGATCAGAGAAATGCAAATCACAACTACAAGGAGATGTCCCCTTACTCTGGTCAGAATGGCTCTAATTAACAAGACAAGAGACAAGTGTCGGAGAGGATGTGCAGAGAAGGGAACTCTCCTGCACTGCTGGTGGGAGGGCAGACTGGTGCAGCCACTACGGAAAGCAGGATGGAGTATCCTCAGAAAACTAAGAATACATCTACCATATGTATGATCCAGCTAGCCCACTGCTGGCTATTCATCCAAAGAACTTGAAAACACCAATGCAGAGGGACACATGCACCCCTAGGCTCACTGCAGCATTATTCACAACAGCCAAAACTTGGAAGCAACCTAGGTGCCCATCAAGGGAAGAATGGATAAAGAAGATGTGGTATGTATACACAATGGAATGCCACTCGGCCCTAAGAAATGATGAGATCCGCCCATTTGTGACAACGTCGATGGACCTTGAGGGTATTATGTGAAGTGAAATAAATCAGAGGGACAAAGTCAAACACCGTGTGATCTCACTCATAAGGAGAAGATAAAAACAACGACAAACGCACACAGAGCAAAGGAGATTGCATTGGTGGTTACCATAGGGGGAGGGGGGAGGGGAGAGAGCCAAAGGGGTGATGAGGCTCACATGTGAGGTGACGGACTATCATTAGTTTTCGGGTGGTGAACACGATGTAATCTACACAGAATTCAAAATATATTACAACGTACATCTGAAAGCTATATCATCTTAGGATCCACTGTTACTGCAATAAAATAAAATAAAATAAAATAAAATAAAATAAAATAAAATAAAATAAAATAAAATAAAAAAGTGTAGGAGCCTCAAGAGGCTAACAGGCTTTTGAAAAGTTATTCCAGGGATTTTTATGGCTTAGCTCAGGGCGGCAGACACCAGCCTGAGACACAGCTGTGGCACAGCTACTAACTTCAACTAAACTGTATTCCGACTGGAGGGAAATCAAAACTACTGCAATCATAATTTCTTGAAGGCTTCACTTTGTGCCAGATCCTGTGCCGACTGCTTTGCACCAACTGTCTCATTTAATCCTCACATCCAAAAGGCAGGTTACCGTTATTCTCCCCATTGTCAAGGTGAGGAGGCGGAAGCAGAAAGATGGCAATCTGCCTGGAATTCACAGAAGGATTCTCTAGGTAATGACATGACTTTTGGACAAGATTTCAAGGTTTAACACATTACAGTGCAGATGCAGATCCCAGTATCACAGAACGTGAAAAACACTGAGTCCTGCCAAATGTCTTAAAACACTAATTATGGATCCTCACAATCTCTTGGCCTGTTTTCTCAGATGAGGGAAAACCCAGCGTGAAAAACCGTTGATGAGATGTCTGCAGAGGAGGACTACGTCTGGTCTTTAAAGCCGGGAACTATCCCAGTAGATTCTGAGTCAGTGGGTCCAGAGTAGGCCTTGAGCGTCTCTGTTCTTTTCCAAAGCCCCACAGGCTACACTTCCGTGCCCTTGGAGTTGGGAAGTACAGTCATGCCCTACATCGGGACGTTTCAGTCAACAACGGGGGTCCCATCAGATTAGTCCCATATGGCCTAGGTGTGTAGGAGGCTCTGCCATCCAGGTTTAGGAACTCCGTGGTGTTTGCACAGTCTCGAGATTGCCTGACCATGACACACTCCTCAGAACTCATCCCCACTGTTAAGCAAAGCATGACTATACCGCCTTGGATTCTCCACGGTCCCAGACCTGAACTGTTTAGATGACTGCACACGCAGAGGGCACCGTGTCTGAGGCAGAGAGCAGCTGGAATCACAAAAGCTCTCGACAGAGAGTCAAGGAAAGGCGTGCTCTGCTTACACGACTCTCTACTTTTCTCTGGGTCTGAACCATTTCCTAGCTAATCTGCTTTTTTTAACCGAGCAGCTTTGCCAAAAAAAAAAAAAAAGAAAAAACACAAAGTTACCAACAAACACTAAACAAACCAATATAAACAATACATATTAAATAAGCCTAACCCTACTATGCTACTGAAAAGGCTTTTATTTCCCTGGGATAATTTGGACAGCATTAGATTGTTTTACCAAGAGCAGCCAAGTCGAGGCAGATTATTTCTAATTCCACAGTGCTGCAGATGCGGTCAGTAGCAACTGCAAGCCGGAAAGGAAACAAAACAAAACAAAGTTGGGTGTAATCCATTCAAGTTCACACGTTTCACCAGGGACAGCCTCCAAGCCTTGAATAGTTAGGTATGCATTTAGCCATTTCTTTAATCAACCACTACTAACGCCTGCTAAAGGCCAGACACTGCTCTAAGTACTTTACGGATATGAAATATCCTCTCACCTTTACACTCACCTATGGAGTGTGTATGATAATCATCCCCGTTTTACAGATCAGGAAACTGACACACAGAATGGTACAGTAACTTGCCCGAGTTCACACAGCCCGTAGGTGGCAGAGCCAGGACCCATGTGACAGAGTCTGGCTCCAGAGTCCACGTTCTGAATCACCACGCTCAGTCCCCAAAAACCTAGAGAAAGCGCCAGCCTCAATCGAAAAGTTTTCTTTTCCCCACCCTACAGTCCCTACGCGGCGGCCCCAGTCTCCAGGGCATGCTTTCAGCTCCTCTGACAGGCCCTACTCCTCCCTTGCCCTGTCCCAACACTCTCCCGCACAGGTCCTCCTTTTCTTTTAGGCATCTGCTCTCAGCTTCAACATCACTGCCTGAGTCACCAAGTCTAACAGGAAATGCCGTCTTTCTCAACACTCAACACAAAATTGCTTTTACGTATCTCCTAGGTAATTGGTTGCTGCCTGTCTGTCCTTTCCAACCAGGCTGTGAGGGCCAGTACGTCAAACAGCCTGTCAGTCTTGCTCACCAAGTGTCCAGACCACTGAACACGCACCGACCAGAGGAAAGGAAGGACTTGTCCCAAAGTCAACTCTCCAGACTTTCTGTGCAAGGAGGGAACGAACGGAGCACCCTCCAGCCTCACGCTTTCTCTTCCATGCTTTCAAGTGTGGGGCACATACCTCTGCTCACAACGCTCCCCGGACAGCCCCCACTGCACCCCTAACAGGTAGACTTCTGCACAGTCACGGGCTTTGGAAAGCACTGGCTCTGCACACAAATCTTACGTGGCCCTCGACAGGCCACTTCCCCTGAACCGGCCTGAGCTTCAGGCCCACAACAGGCTTCGTGAAAACCCCAACGGAACGTAGCCTCGAAAAGAGGGAGACCCGCACTCCTCAGAACGCCTCGAGACCAGTGTCCTTATCGACTTCGCGTCTGTCCTTCCAAGAAGCCAAGACCACGGCTGGCGCTTCAGCGCCCGACTCCCGGGCACCGCATGCCCAGGCTGGCCCCTGGGCAGGTGCCCGGCACACACCGCCCGTTCCACGAACGCCTCAAGCGCACGAAGAGACCCCCTCGCTCCCCGCGCCGCACAGCTGTCCCGCGACCTGACGGGCACCTCTCGGCGCACAAGCCTATTCCTCAGGGACACGCTCGCCTCCCACCAGCCCCCAGGCCCACGCCCCCCAGGTACCTCTCTCAGATGGAATCCTCTTCGCAGGCGCCCTGGTCGTCCGTGTCCGGCGAGCAGGAAGAGCGGGAGCTGAAGGACGGCCTCCTCAGGCTAGCGGCCGTGGCTGTGCACGGCCCGGGCTGCTGTGCCCAGCGGGGACGCGGAGCGCCGTCCACGGACGCCGGGGGAACGGACGAGCCCGGCCCGGGAGAGAGCAGCACAGCGCGGCCGGACTCCGCCGGGCTCGGCTCTGGGCAGGCAGGCGCGGCTCGCCGACGCCTCCCACGCCTCCCAGGACGGCGGCCCAGCAGCCGCGCGCTCCTCTCCTCTCCTCGCGCGCGCGCGCGCGCGCCGCCGCCCAGACGCTGCCCGGCCGTTGCCCCGCCCCCCCCCCCTCCGGCGGTGGACTGCGGACAGCGACGGGGACACCCTCCTGGGAGAACTCCTGCGGCCCCGCCCACATGCTTGGGACCTTCGCGGAGCGGGAAGGTGCGCTGACAGGGACGCAGGGTCCCCGCTACGCTCGCTCTCGGGGAACTGCAGCCTCCTCCCTCGGCTTTCACTTGAATGTCACACCCGAAACCATGCAACGTCTACAAGCAAACATAGGCAGTGTGCTCTTTGACATCAGTCTTAGCAGCCTATTTTCAAGTACCACGTCTGACTGGGCAAGGGAAACAAAATACAAAATGAACAAACGGGACTACATCAAAGTCAAAAAACATCCTCTGCACCGCAAAGGAAACCATCCACAAAACCAAAACACAACCTAACAACTGGGAGAAGATTCTTGCAAACCGTATATCGGATAAGGGGTTAATATCCAAAACACAGAAAGAACTCATACATCTCAACAGCAAAAAACATCAACAACCCAATTGAAAAGGCGGGCAAAAGATCTGAGCAGTGATTTCTCCAAAGAAGGTATACGGATGGCCAACAGGCATATGGAAAGGGACTCAACATCCTTAGCGATCAGAGAAATGCAAATCACAACTACAAGGAGATGTCCCCTTACTCTGGTCAGAATGGCTCTAATTAACAAGACAAGAGACAAGTGTCGGAGAGGATGTGCAGAGAAGGGAACTCTCCTGCACTGCTGGTGGGAGGGCAGACTGGTGCAGCCACTACGGAAAGCAGGATGGAGTATCCTCAGAAAACTAAGAATACATCTACCATATGTATGATCCAGCTAGCCCACTGCTGGCTATTCATCCAAAGAACTTGAAAACACCAATGCAGAGGGACACATGCACCCCTAGGCTCACTGCAGCATTATTCACAACAGCCAAAACTTGGAAGCAACCTAGGTGCCCATCAAGGGAAGAATGGATAAAGAAGATGTGGTATGTATACACAATGGAATGCCACTCGGCCCTAAGAAATGATGAGATCCGCCCATTTGTGACAACGTCGATGGACCTTGAGGGTATTATGTGAAGTGAAATAAATCAGAGGGACAAAGTCAAACACCGTGTGATCTCACTCATAAGGAGAAGATAAAAACAACGACAAACGCACACAGAGCAAAGGAGATTGCATTGGTGGTTACCATAGGGGGAGGGGGGAGGGGAGAGAGCCAAAGGGGTGATGAGGCTCACATGTGAGGTGACGGACTATCATTAGTTTTCGGGTGGTGAACACGATGTAATCTACACAGAATTCAAAATATATTTCAACGTACATCTGAAAGCTATATCATCTTAGGATCCACTGTTACTGCAATAAAATAAAATAAAATAAAATAAAATAAAATAAAATAAAATAAAAAAGTGTAGGAGCCTCAAGAGGCTAACAGGCTTTTGAAAAGTTATTCCAGGGATTTTTATGGCTTAGCTCAGGGCGGCAGACACCAGCCTGAGACACAGCTGTGGCACAGCTACTAACTTCAACTAAACTGTATTCCGACTGGAGGGAAATCAAAACTACTGCAATCATAATTTCTTGAAGGCTTCACTTTGTGCCAGATCCTGTGCCGACTGCTTTGCACCAACTGTCTCATTTAATCCTCACATCCAAAAGGCAGGTTACCGTTATTCTCCCCATTGTCAAGGTGAGGAGGCGGAAGCAGAAAGATGGCAATCTGCCTGGAATTCACAGAAGGATTCTCTAGGTAATGACATGACTTTTGGACAAGATTTCAAGGTTTAACACATTACAGTGCAGATGCAGATCCCAGTATCACAGAACGTGAAAAACACTGAGTCCTGCCAAATGTCTTAAAACACTAATTATGGATCCTCACAATCTCTTGGCCTGTTTTCTCAGATGAGGGAAAACCCAGCGTGAAAAACCGTTGATGAGATGTCTGCAGAGGAGGACTACGTCTGGTCTTTAAAGCCGGGACCTATCCCAGTAGATTCTGAGTCAGTGGGTCCAGAGTAGGCCTTGAGCGTCTCTGTTCTTTTCCAAAGCCCCACAGGCTACACTTCCGTGCCCTTGGAGTTGGGAAGTACAGTCATGCCCTACATCGGGACGTTTCAGTCAACAACGGGGGTCCCATCAGATTAGTCCCATATGGCCTAGGTGTGTAGGAGGCTCTGCCATCCAGGTTTAGGAACTCCGTGGTGTTTGCACAGTCTCGAGATTGCCTGACCATGACACACTCCTCAGAACTCATCCCCACTGTTAAGCAAAGCATGACTATACCGCCTTGGATTCTCCACGGTCCCAGACCTGAACTGTTTAGATGACTGCACACGCAGAGGGCACCGTGTCTGAGGCAGAGAGCAGCTGGAATCACAAAAGCTCTCGACAGAGAGTCAAGGAAAGGCGTGCTCTGCTTACACGACTCTCTACTTTTCTCTGGGTCTGAACCATTTCCTAGCTAATCTGCTTTTTTTAACCGAGCAGCTTTGCCAAAAAAAAAAAAAAAAGAAAAAACACAAAGTTACCAACAAACACTAAACAAACCAATATAAACAATACATATTAAATAAGCCTAACCCTACTATGCTACTGAAAAGGCTTTTATTTCCCTGGGATAATTTGGACAGCATTAGATTGTTTTACCAAGAGCAGCCAAGTCGAGGCAGATTATTTCTAATTCCACAGTGCTGCAGATGCGGTCAGTAGCAACTGCAAGCCGGAAAGGAAACAAAACAAAACAAAGTTGGGTGTAATCCATTCAAGTTCACACGTTTCACCAGGGACAGCCTCCAAGCCTTGAATAGTTAGGTATGCATTTAGCCATTTCTTTAATCAACCACTACTAACGCCTGCTAAAGGCCAGACACTGCTCTAAGTACTTTACGGATATGAAATATCCTCTCACCTTTACACTCACCTATGGAGTGTGTATGATAATCATCCCCGTTTTACAGATCAGGAAACTGACACACAGAATGGTACAGTAACTTGCCCGAGTTCACACAGCCCGTAGGTGGCAGAGCCAGGACCCATGTGACAGAGTCTGGCTCCAGAGTCCACGTTCTGAATCACCACGCTCAGTCCCCAAAAACCTAGAGAAAGCGCCAGCCTCAATCGAAAAGTTTTCTTTTCCCCACCCTACAGTCCCTACGCGGCGGCCCCAGTCTCCAGGGCATGCTTTCAGCTCCTCTGACAGGCCCTACTCCTCCCTTGCCCTGTCCCAACACTCTCCCGCACAGGTCCTCCTTTTCTTTTAGGCATCTGCTCTCAGCTTCAACATCACTGCCTGAGTCACCAAGTCTAACAGGAAATGCCGTCTTTCTCAACACTCAACACAAAATTGCTTTTACGTATCTCCTAGGTAATTGGTTGCTGCCTGTCTGTCCTTTCCAACCAGGCTGTGAGGGCCAGTACGTCAAACAGCCTGTCAGTCTTGCTCACCAAGTGTCCAGACCACTGAACACGCACCGACCAGAGGAAAGGAAGGACTTGTCCCAAAGTCAACTCTCCAGACTTTCTGTGCAAGGAGGGAACGAACGGAGCACCCTCCAGCCTCACGCTTTCTCTTCCATGCTTTCAAGTGTGGGGCACATACCTCTGCTCACAACGCTCCCCGGACAGCCCCCACTGCACCCCTAACAGGTAGACTTCTGCACAGTCACGGGCTTTGGAAAGCACTGGCTCTGCACACAAATCTTACGTGGCCCTCGACAGGCCACTTCCCCTGAACCGGCCTGAGCTTCAGGCCCACAACAGGCTTCGTGAAAACCCCAACGGAACGTAGCCTCGAAAAGAGGGAGACCCGCACTCCTCAGAACGCCTCGAGACCAGTGTCCTTATCGACTTCGCGTCTGTCCTTCCAAGAAGCCAAGACCACGGCTGGCGCTTCAGCGCCCGACTCCCGGGCACCGCATGCCCAGGCTGGCCCCTGGGCAGGTGCCCGGCACACACCGCCCGTTCCACGAACGCCTCAAGCGCACGAAGAGACCCCCTCGCTCCCCGCGCCGCACAGCTGTCCCGCGACCTGACGGGCACCTCTCGGCGCACAAGCCTATTCCTCAGGGACACGCTCGCCTCCCACCAGCCCCCAGGCCCACGCCCCCCAGGTACCTCTCTCAGATGGAATCCTCTTCGCAGGCGCCCTGGTCGTCCGTGTCCGGCGAGCAGGAAGAGCGGGAGCTGAAGGACGGCCTCCTCAGGCTAGCGGCCGTGGCTGTGCACGGCCCGGGCTGCTGTGCCCAGCGGGGACGCGGAGCGCCGTCCACGGACGCCGGGGGAACGGACGAGCCCGGCCCGGGAGAGAGCAGCACAGCGCGGCCGGACTCCGCCGGGCTCGGCTCTGGGCAGGCAGGCGCGGCTCGCCGACGCCTCCCACGCCTCCCAGGACGGCGGCCCAGCAGCCGCGCGCTCCTCTCCTCTCCTCGCGCGCGCGCGCGCGCGCGCCGCCGCCCAGACGCTGCCCGGCCGTTGCCCCGCCCCCCCCCCCCTCCGGCGGTGGACTGCGGACAGCGACGGGGGACACCCTCCTGGGAGAACTCCTGCGGCCCCGCCCACATGCTTGGGACCTTCGCGGAGCGGGAAGGTGCGCTGACAGGGACGCAGGGTCCCCGCTACGCTCGCTCTCGGGAACTGCAGCCTCCTCCCTCGGCTTTCACTTGAATGTCACACCCGAAACCATGCAACGTCTACAAGCAAACATAGGCAGTGTGCTCTTTGACATCAGTCTTAGCAGCCTATTTTCAAG
This sequence comes from Equus caballus, assembly GCF_041296265.1. NCBI lineage: Eukaryota > Metazoa > Chordata > Mammalia > Perissodactyla > Equidae > Equus > Equus caballus. Next base: position 153 of record NW_027221862.1, on the reverse strand, counting down.
TACCACGTCTGACTGGGCAAGGGAAACAAAATACAAAATGAACAAACGGGACTACATCAAAGTCAAAAAACATCCTCTGCACCGCAAAGGAAACCATCCACAAAACCAAAACACAACCTAACAACTGGGAGAAGATTCTTGCAAACCGTATAT
>NW_027221861.1:0-16310 GCF_041296265.1 Equus caballus | reverse complement strand
CACATCCTCAGAACCTAGCCCCACTGTTAAGCAAAGCATGACTGCACTGCCTTAGATTCTCCACGGTTCCGGACCCTGCACGGTTTAGATGACTGCACACGCAGAGGGCACCGCGTCTGAGGCAGAGAGCGGCTGGAGTCACAAAAGCTCTCGACAGAGAGTCAAGGAAAGGCGTGCTCTGCTTACACGACTCTCTACTTTTCCCTGGGTCTGAACTATTTTACAGCTAATCTACTTTTTTAACCGAGCAGCTCTGCCAAGAAAAAGTTACCAACAAATACCAGCCAAACCAATATAAGCGATACCTATTAAATAAGCCTGACCCTACTAGGCTACTGACAAGGCTTTTATTTCCCTGGGATAATCTGGACAGCATTAGATTCTGTTACCAAGAGCAGCCAAGTCGAGGGAGATTATTTCTAATTCCACAGTGCCACAGATGCGGTCAGTAGCAACTGCAAGCTGGAAAGGAAACAAAGCCGGGTGTAATCCATTCCAGTTCACACGTTGCACGAGGGACAGCCTCCAAGCCTTGAATACTTATGTATGCATTTATCCATTTATTTAATCAACCACTACTAACGCCTACTGAAGGCCAGACACTGCTCTAAGTACTTTACGGACATGAAATAGCCTCTAACCTTTACACTCACCTATGGAGTGTGTGTTATAATCATCCCCGTTTTACAGATCAGGAAACTGACACACAGAATGGTACAGTAACTTGCCCAAGTTCACACAGCCCGTAGGTGGCAGAGCTAGGACCCATGTGACAGAGTCTGGCTCCAGAGTCCACGTGCTGAATCACCACGCTTAGTCTCCGAAAGCCTATAGAAAGCGCCAGCCTTAATCGAAAAGTTTGGTTTTCCCCACCCTACAGTCCCTACGCGGCCCCAGTCTCCAGGGCATGCTTTCAGCTCCTCTGACAGGCCATCCTCCTCCCTTGCCCTGTCCCAACGCTCTCCCGCACAAGTCCTCCTTTGCTTTTAGGCATCTGCTCTCAGCTTAAACATCACTGCCTAAGTCACAAAGTCTAACAGTAAATGCCGTATTTCTCAGCACTCAACACAGAATGGCTTTTACGTATCTCCTAGGTAATTAGTTGCTGCCTATCTGTCCTTTCCAACTAGGCTGCGAGGTCCAGTACGTCAAACACCCTGTCAGTCTTGCCCACCAAGTGTCCAGACCACTGAACACGCACCGACCCGAGGAAAGGAAGTCCCAAAGTCAACTCTCCAGACTTTCTGTGGAAGGAGGGAACGAACGGAGCACCCTCCAGCCTCACGCTTTCTTTGCCAGACTTTCAAGTGTGGGACACACACCTGTGCTCACAATGCTCCCCGGACAGCCCCCACTGCACCCCTAACAGGTAGACTTCTGCCCAGTCAAGGCCTTTGGAAAGCACTGGCTCTGCACACGAATATTATGCGGCCCTCCACAGGCCACTTCCCCTGAACCGGCCTGAGCTTCAGGGCCACGACAGGCTTCGTGAAAACCCCAACGGAACGTAGCCTCGAAAAGAGGGAGACCTGCACCCCTCAGAACGCATCGAGACCAGTGTCGTTACCGACGTCGCGTCTGGCCTTCCAAGAAGCCAAGACCACGGGCGCCGCTTCAGCGCCCGACTCCCGGGCACCGCATCCCCAGGCTGGCCCCTGGGCAGGTGCCCGGCACACACCGCCCGTTCCACGAACGCGTGAAGCGCACGAAGAGACCCCCTCGCTGCCCGCGCCGCGCAGCTGTCCCGCGGCCTGACGGGCACCTCTCGGCGCACCAGCCTATTCCTCAGGGACACGCTCGCCTCCCACCAGCCCCCAGGCCCACGCCCCCAGGTACCTCTCCCAGATGGAATCCTCTTCGCAGGCGCCCTGGTCGTCCGTGTCCGGCGAGCAGGAAGAGCGGGAGCTGAAGGAGGGCCTCCTCAGGCTAGCGGCCGTGGCTGTGGAGGGCCCGGGCTGCTGTGCCCAGCGGGGACACGGAGCGGCGTCCAGGGACGCCGGGGGAACGGGCGAGCCCGGCCCAGGAGAGAGCAGCAGAGCGCGGCCGGACTCCGCCGGGCTCGGCTCTGGGCAGGCAGGCGCGGCTGGCCGACGCCTCCCCGGACGGCGGCCCAGCAGCCGTGCGCGCTCCCCGCGCGCGCGCGCGCGCGCCGCCGCCCAGAGGCTCCCTGGCCGCTGCCCCGCCCCACCCCCCCGCCCCCCCCACTCAGGCGGTGGACTGCGGACAGGGACAGGGACACCCTCCTGGGAGAACTGCTGGGGCCCCGCCCACACGCTCGCTCTCGGGGAACTGCAGCCTCCTCGGGTCTGACTGCAATGCCACACCCGAAACCATGCAACGTCTAGAAGAAAACATAGGCAGTATGCCCTTTGACAGCAGTCTTAGCAGCCTACTTTCAAGTACCACGTCTGACTGGGCAATGGAAACAAAGTACAAAATGAACAAACGGGACTACATCAAAGTGAAAAAAAATCTTCTGCACGGCAAAGGAAACCATCCACAAAACCAAAACACAACCTAACAACTGGGAGAAGATACTTGCAAACCATATATCGGATAAGGGGTTTATATCCAAAACACAGAAAGAACTCCGACAGCTCAACAACAACAAAAAATCAACAACCCGATTAAAAAGACGGGCAAAAGATCTGAGCAGTGACTTCTCCAAAGAAGGTATACGGGTGGCCAACAGGCATATGGAAAGGGGCTCAACATCATTAGCGATCAGAGGAAGGCAAATCAAAACTACAAGGAGAGGTCACCTTCCTCTGGTCAGAATGGCTCTAATTAACAAGACAGGAGACAAGTGTCGGAGAGGATGTGGAGAGAAGGGAACTCTCCTACACTGCTGGTGGGAGTGCAGACTGGTGCAGCCACCATGGAAAGCCGTATGGAGTATCCTCAGAAAACTAAGAATACAATCTACCATATGTATGATCCAGCTAGCCCACTGCTGGGTATTTATCCAAAGAACTGGAAAACACCAATGCAGAAAGACACATGCACCCCTAGGTTCACTGCAGCATTATTCACAACAGCCAAAACTTGGAAGCAACCTAGGTGCCCATCAAGGGAAGTATGGACAGAGAAGATGTGGTGTGTATACACAATGGAATGCTACTCGGCCCTAAGAAACGATGAGATCCGGCCATTTGTGACAACGTGGATGGACCTTGAGGGTATTATGCGAAGTGAAATAAATCAGAGGGAGAAAGTCAAACACCGTGTGATCTCACTCATGAGTACATGATAAAAACAATGACGAACACGCACAGAGCAACGGAGATTGGATTGGTGGTTACCGTAGGGGGAGGGGGGGAGGGGAGAGAGCCAAAGGGGCGATGAGGCTCACATGTGAGGTGACGGACTATAATTAGTTTTTGGGCGGTGAACACGACGTAATCTACACAGAATTCGAAATGTATTACAACGTACCTCTGGAAAGCTACGTGATGTTAGAATCCACTGTCACTGCAATAAAGTAAAATAAAATAAAATAAAACAAAATAAAATAAAGAAGTGTAGGAGCCTCAAGAGGCTAACAGGCTTTTGCAAAGTTATTCTAGGGATTTTTACGGCTTGGCTCAGGGCGGCAGACACCAGCCTGAGACACAGCTGTGACATAGCCACGAACTTCAACTCGACTATATTCCGACTGGAGGGAAGTCAAAACTACTGTAATCATAATTTATTGAAGGCTTCGCTTTGTGCCAGATCCTGCGCCGACTGCTTTGCACCAACTGTCTCGTTTAATCCTCACATCCAAAAGGTAGGTTACCGTTATTCTCCCCATTGTAAAGGTGAGGAGAGGAGGCGGAAGCAGAAAGATGGCAACCTGCCTGGAATTCACAGAAGGATTCTCTAGGTAATGACATGACTTTTGGACAAGACTTAAAGGTTTAACACATGACAGTGAAGACGCAGATCCCAGTATCACAGAACGTGAAAAACACTGAGTCCTGCCAAATGGATTAAAACACTAACTATGGATCCTCACAATCTCTTGGCCTGTTTTCTCAGGTGAGGGAAAACCCGGTGTGGAAAACCGTTGAGGAGATGTCTGCAGATGAGGACTATGGCTGGTCTTTAAAGCCGGGAACTATCCCAGTAGATTCTGAGTCAGTGGGTCCAGAGTAGGCCTCGAGCGTCTCCGTTCTTTGACAGAGCCCCACAGGCTACACTCCCGTGCCCTTGGAGTTGGGAAGTACCGTCAGGCGCTACATCAGGACGTTTCAGTCAACAACGGGGGTCCCAAAAGATTAGTCCCATAGAGCCAAGGTGTATAGGAGGCTCTGCCATCTAGGTTTATGAACTCCGTGGTGCTTGCACGCTCACGAGATTGCCTGACCGTGACGCACTCCTCAGAACCTAGCCCCACTGTTAAGCAAAGCATGACTGCACTGCCTTAGATTCTCCACGGTTCCGGACCCTGCACGGTTTAGATGACTGCACACGCAGAGGGCACCGCGTCTGAGGCAGAGAGCGGCTGGAGTCACAAAAGCTCTCGACAGAGAGTCAAGGAAAGGCGTGCTCTGCTTACACGACTCTCTACTTTTCTCTGGGTCTGAACTATTTTACAGCTAATCTACTTTTTTTAACCGAGCAGCTTTGCCAAGAAAAAGTTACCAACAAATACCAGCCAAACCAATATAAGCGATACCTATTAAATAAGCCTGACCCTACTAGGCTACTGACAAGGCTTTTATTTCCCTGGGATAATCTGGACAGCATTAGATTCTGTTACCAAGAGCAGCCAAGTCGAGGGAGATTATTTCTAATTCCACAGTGCCACAGATGCGGTCAGTAGCAACTGCAAGCTGGAAAGGAAACAAAGCCGGGTGTAATCCATTCCAGTTCACACGTTGCACGAGGGACAGCCTCCAAGCCTTGAATACTTATGTATGCATTTATCCATTTATTTAATCAACCACTACTAACGCCTACTGAAGGCCAGACACTGCTCTAAGTACTTTACGGACATGAAATAGCCTCTAACCTTTACACTCACCTATGGAGTGTGTGTTATAATCATCCCCGTTTTACAGATCAGGAAACTGACACACAGAATGGTACAGTAACTTGCCCAAGTTCACACAGCCCGTAGGTGGCAGAGCTAGGACCCATGTGACAGAGTCTGGCTCCAGAGTCCACGTGCTGAATCACCACGCTTAGTCTCCGAAAGCCTATAGAAAGCGCCAGCCTTAATCGAAAAGTTTGGTTTTCCCCACCCTACAGTCCCTACGCGGCCCCAGTCTCCAGGGCATGCTTTCAGCTCCTCTGACAGGCCATCCTCCTCCCTTGCCCTGTCCCAACGCTCTCCCGCACAAGTCCTCCTTTGCTTTTAGGCATCTGCTCTCAGCTTCAACATCACTGCCTAAGTCACAAAGTCTAACAGTAAATGCCGTATTTCTCAGCACTCAACACAGAATGGCTTTTACGTAGCTCCTAGGTAATTAGTTGCTGCCTATCTGTCCTTTCCAACTAGGCTGCGAGGTCCAGTACGTCAAACACCCTGTCAGTCTTGCCCACCAAGTGTCCAGACCACTGAACACGCACCGACCCGAGGAAAGGAAGTCCCAAAGTCAACTCTCCAGACTTTCTGTGGAAGGAGGGAACGAACGGAGCACCCTCCAGCCTCACGCTTTCTTTGCCAGACTTTCAAGTGTGGGACACACACCTGTGCTCACAATGCTCCCCGGACAGCCCCCACTGCACCCCTAACAGGTAGACTTCTGCCCAGTCAAGGCCTTTGGAAAGCACTGGCTCTGCACACGAATATTATGCGGCCCTCCACAGGCCACTTCCCCTGAACCGGCCTGAGCTTCAGGGCCACGACAGGCTTCGTGAAAACCCCAACGGAACGTAGCCTCGAAAAGAGGGAGACCTGCACCCCTCAGAACGCATCGAGACCAGTGTCGTTACCGACGTCGCGTCTGGCCTTCCAAGAAGCCAAGACCACGGGCGCCGCTTCAGCGCCCGACTCCCGGGCACCGCATCCCCAGGCTGGCCCCTGGGCAGGTGCCCGGCACACACCGCCCGTTCCACGAACGCGTGAAGCGCACGAAGAGACCCCCTCGCTGCCCGCGCCGCGCAGCTGTCCCGCGGCCTGACGGGCACCTCTCGGCGCACCAGCCTATTCCTCAGGGACACGCTCGCCTCCCACCAGCCCCCAGGCCCACGCCCCCAGGTACCTCTCCCAGATGGAATCCTCTTCGCAGGCGCCCTGGTCGTCCGTGTCCGGCGAGCAGGAAGAGCGGGAGCTGAAGGAGGGCCTCCTCAGGCTAGCGGCCGTGGCTGTGGAGGGCCCGGGCTGCTGTGCCCAGCGGGGACACGGAGCGGCGTCCAGGGACGCCGGGGGAACGGGCGAGCCCGGCCCAGGAGAGAGCAGCAGAGCGCGGCCGGACTCCGCCGGGCTCGGCTCTGGGCAGGCAGGCGCGGCTGGCCGACGCCTCCCCGGACGGCGGCCCAGCAGCCGTGCGCGCTCCCCGCGCGCGCGCGCGCGCGCCGCCGCCCAGAGGCTCCCTGGCCGCTGCCCCGCCCCACCCCCCCGCCCCCCCCACTCAGGCGGTGGACTGCGGACAGGGACAGGGACACCCTCCTGGGAGAACTGCTGGGGCCCCGCCCACACGCTCGCTCTCGGGGAACTGCAGCCTCCTCGGGTCTGACTGCAATGCCACACCCGAAACCATGCAACGTCTAGAAGAAAACATAGGCAGTATGCCCTTTGACAGCAGTCTTAGCAGCCTACTTTCAAGTACCACGTCTGACTGGGCAATGGAAACAAAGTACAAAATGAACAAACGGGACTACATCAAAGTGAAAAAAAATCTTCTGCACGGCAAAGGAAACCATCCACAAAACCAAAACACAACCTAACAACTGGGAGAAGATACTTGCAAACCATATATCGGATAAGGGGTTTATATCCAAAACACAGAAAGAACTCCGACAGCTCAACAACAACAAAAAATCAACAACCCGATTAAAAAGACGGGCAAAAGATCTGAGCAGTGACTTCTCCAAAGAAGGTATACGGGTGGCCAACAGGCACATGGAAAGGGGCTCAACATCATTAGCGATCAGAGGAAGGCAAATCAAAACTACAAGGAGAGGTCACCTTCCTCTGGTCAGAATGGCTCTAATTAACAAGACAGGAGACAAGTGTCGGAGAGGACGTGGAGAGAAGGGAACTCTCCTACACTGCTGGTGGGAGTGCAGACTGGTGCAGCCACCATGGAAAGCCGTATGGAGTATCCTCAGAAAACTAAGAATACAATCTACCATATGTATGATCCAGCTAGCCCACTGCTGGGTATTTATCCAAAGAACTGGAAAACACCAATGCAGAAAGACACATGCACCCCTAGGTTCACTGCAGCATTATTCACAACAGCCAAAACTTGGAAGCAACCTAGGTGCCCATCAAGGGAAGTATGGACAGAGAAGATGTGGTGTGTATACACAATGGAATGCTACTCGGCCCTAAGAAACGATGAGATCCGGCCATTTGTGACAACGTGGATGGACCTTGAGGGTATTATGCGAAGTGAAATAAATCAGAGGGAGAAAGTCAAACACCGTGTGATCTCACTCATGAGTACATGATAAAAACAATGACGAACACGCACAGAGCAACGGAGATTGGATTGGTGGTTACCGTAGGGGGAGGGGGGGAGGGGAGAGAGCCAAAGGGGCGATGAGGCTCACATGTGAGGTGACGGACTATAATTAGTTTTTGGGCGGTGAACACGACGTAATCTACACAGAATTCGAAATGTATTACAACGTACCTCTGGAAAGCTACGTGATGTTAGAATCCACTGTCACTGCAATAAAGTAAAATAAAATAAAATAAAACAAAATAAAATAAAGAAGTGTAGGAGCCTCAAGAGGCTAACAGGCTTTTGCAAAGTTATTCTAGGGATTTTTACGGCTTGGCTCAGGGCGGCAGACACCAGCCTGAGACACAGCTGTGACATAGCCACGAACTTCAACTCGACTATATTCCGACTGGAGGGAAGTCAAAACTACTGTAATCATAATTTATTGAAGGCTTCGCTTTGTGCCAGATCCTGCGCCGACTGCTTTGCACCAACTGTCTCGTTTAATCCTCACATCCAAAAGGTAGGTTACCGTTATTCTCCCCATTGTAAAGGTGAGGAGAGGAGGCGGAAGCAGAAAGATGGCAACCTGCCTGGAATTCACAGAAGGATTCTCTAGGTAATGACATGACTTTTGGACAAGACTTAAAGGTTTAACACATGACAGTGAAGACGCAGATCCCAGTATCACAGAACGTGAAAAACACTGAGTCCTGCCAAATGGATTAAAACACTAACTATGGATCCTCACAATCTCTTGGCCTGTTTTCTCAGGTGAGGGAAAACCCGGTGTGGAAAACCGTTGAGGAGATGTCTGCAGATGAGGACTATGGCTGGTCTTTAAAGCCGGGAACTATCCCAGTAGATTCTGAGTCAGTGGGTCCAGAGTAGGCCTCGAGCGTCTCCGTTCTTTGACAGAGCCCCACAGGCTACACTCCCGTGCCCTTGGAGTTGGGAAGTACCGTCAGGCGCTACATCAGGACGTTTCAGTCAACAACGGGGGTCCCAAAAGATTAGTCCCATAGAGCCAAGGTGTATAGGAGGCTCTGCCATCTAGGTTTATGAACTCCGTGGTGCTTGCACGCTCACGAGATTGCCTGACCGTGACGCACTCCTCAGAACCTAGCCCCACTGTTAAGCAAAGCATGACTGCACTGCCTTAGATTCTCCACGGTTCCGGACCCTGCACGGTTTAGATGACTGCACACGCAGAGGGCACCGCGTCTGAGGCAGAGAGCGGCTGGAGTCACAAAAGCTCTCGACAGAGAGTCAAGGAAAGGCGTGCTCTGCTTACACGACTCTCTACTTTTCCCTGGGTCTGAACTATTTTACAGCTAATCTACTTTTTTTAACCGAGCAGCTCTGCCAAGAAAAAGTTACCAACAAATACCAGCCAAACCAATATAAGCGATACCTATTAAATAAGCCTGACCCTACTAGGCTACTGACAAGGCTTTTATTTCCCTGGGATAATCTGGACAGCATTAGATTCTGTTACCAAGAGCAGCCAAGTCGAGGGAGATTATTTCTAATTCCACAGTGCCACAGATGCGGTCAGTAGCAACTGCAAGCTGGAAAGGAAACAAAGCCGGGTGTAATCCATTCCAGTTCACACGTTGCACGAGGGACAGCCTCCAAGCCTTGAATACTTATGTATGCATTTATCCATTTATTTAATCAACCACTACTAACGCCTACTGAAGGCCAGACACTGCTCTAAGTACTTTACGGACATGAAATAGCCTCTAACCTTTACACTCACCTATGGAGTGTGTGTTATAATCATCCCCGTTTTACAGATCAGGAAACTGACACACAGAATGGTACAGTAACTTGCCCAAGTTCACACAGCCCGTAGGTGGCAGAGCTAGGACCCATGTGACAGAGTCTGGCTCCAGAGTCCACGTGCTGAATCACCACGCTTAGTCTCCGAAAGCCTATAGAAAGCGCCAGCCTTAATCGAAAAGTTTGGTTTTCCCCACCCTACAGTCCCTACGCGGCCCCAGTCTCCAGGGCATGCTTTCAGCTCCTCTGACAGGCCATCCTCCTCCCTTGCCCTGTCCCAACGCTCTCCCGCACAAGTCCTCCTTTGCTTTTAGGCATCTGCTCTCAGCTTCAACATCACTGCCTAAGTCACAAAGTCTAACAGTAAATGCCGTATTTCTCAGCACTCAACACAGAATGGCTTTTACGTATCTCCTAGGTAATTAGTTGCTGCCTATCTGTCCTTTCCAACTAGGCTGCGAGGTCCAGTACGTCAAACACCCTGTCAGTCTTGCCCACCAAGTGTCCAGACCACTGAACACGCACCGACCCGAGGAAAGGAAGTCCCAAAGTCAACTCTCCAGACTTTCTGTGGAAGGAGGGAACGAACGGAGCACCCTCCAGCCTCACGCTTTCTTTGCCAGACTTTCAAGTGTGGGACACACACCTGTGCTCACAATGCTCCCCGGACAGCCCCCACTGCACCCCTAACAGGTAGACTTCTGCCCAGTCAAGGCCTTTGGAAAGCACTGGCTCTGCACACGAATATTATGCGGCCCTCCACAGGCCACTTCCCCTGAACCGGCCTGAGCTTCAGGGCCACGACAGGCTTCGTGAAAACCCCAACGGAACGTAGCCTCGAAAAGAGGGAGACCTGCACCCCTCAGAACGCATCGAGACCAGTGTCGTTACCGACGTCGCGTCTGGCCTTCCAAGAAGCCAAGACCACGGGCGCCGCTTCAGCGCCCGACTCCCGGGCACCGCATCCCCAGGCTGGCCCCTGGGCAGGTGCCCGGCACACACCGCCCGTTCCACGAACGCGTGAAGCGCACGAAGAGACCCCCTCGCTGCCCGCGCCGCGCAGCTGTCCCGCGGCCTGACGGGCACCTCTCGGCGCACCAGCCTATTCCTCAGGGACACGCTCGCCTCCCACCAGCCCCCAGGCCCACGCCCCCAGGTACCTCTCCCAGATGGAATCCTCTTCGCAGGCGCCCTGGTCGTCCGTGTCCGGCGAGCAGGAAGAGCGGGAGCTGAAGGAGGGCCTCCTCAGGCTAGCGGCCGTGGCTGTGGAGGGCCCGGGCTGCTGTGCCCAGCGGGGACACGGAGCGGCGTCCAGGGACGCCGGGGGAACGGGCGAGCCCGGCCCAGGAGAGAGCAGCAGAGCGCGGCCGGACTCCGCCGGGCTCGGCTCTGGGCAGGCAGGCGCGGCTGGCCGACGCCTCCCCGGACGGCGGCCCAGCAGCCGTGCGCGCTCCCCGCGCGCGCGCGCGCGCGCCGCCGCCCAGAGGCTCCCTGGCCGCTGCCCCGCCCCACCCCCCCGCCCCCCCCACTCAGGCGGTGGACTGCGGACAGGGACAGGGACACCCTCCTGGGAGAACTGCTGGGGCCCCGCCCACACGCTCGCTCTCGGGGAACTGCAGCCTCCTCGGGTCTGACTGCAATGCCACACCCGAAACCATGCAACGTCTAGAAGAAAACATAGGCAGTATGCCCTTTGACAGCAGTCTTAGCAGCCTACTTTCAAGTACCACGTCTGACTGGGCAATGGAAACAAAGTACAAAATGAACAAACGGGACTACATCAAAGTGAAAAAAAATCTTCTGCACGGCAAAGGAAACCATCCACAAAACCAAAACACAACCTAACAACTGGGAGAAGATACTTGCAAACCATATATCGGATAAGGGGTTTATATCCAAAACACAGAAAGAACTCCGACAGCTCAACAACAACAAAAAATCAACAACCCGATTAAAAAGACGGGCAAAAGATCTGAGCAGTGACTTCTCCAAAGAAGGTATACGGGTGGCCAACAGGCACATGGAAAGGGGCTCAACATCATTAGCGATCAGAGGAAGGCAAATCAAAACTACAAGGAGAGGTCACCTTCCTCTGGTCAGAATGGCTCTAATTAACAAGACAGGAGACAAGTGTCGGAGAGGACGTGGAGAGAAGGGAACTCTCCTACACTGCTGGTGGGAGTGCAGACTGGTGCAGCCACCATGGAAAGCCGTATGGAGTATCCTCAGAAAACTAAGAATACAATCTACCATATGTATGATCCAGCTAGCCCACTGCTGGGTATTTATCCAAAGAACTGGAAAACACCAATGCAGAAAGACACATGCACCCCTAGGTTCACTGCAGCATTATTCACAACAGCCAAAACTTGGAAGCAACCTAGGTGCCCATCAAGGGAAGTATGGACAGAGAAGATGTGGTGTGTATACACAATGGAATGCTACTCGGCCCTAAGAAACGATGAGATCCGGCCATTTGTGACAACGTGGATGGACCTTGAGGGTATTATGCGAAGTGAAATAAATCAGAGGGAGAAAGTCAAACACCGTGTGATCTCACTCATGAGTACATGATAAAAACAATGACGAACACGCACAGAGCAACGGAGATTGGATTGGTGGTTACCGTAGGGGGAGGGGGGGAGGGGAGAGAGCCAAAGGGGCGATGAGGCTCACATGTGAGGTGACGGACTATAATTAGTTTTTGGGCGGTGAACACGACGTAATCTACACAGAATTCGAAATGTATTACAACGTACCTCTGGAAAGCTACGTGATGTTAGAATCCACTGTCACTGCAATAAAGTAAAATAAAATAAAATAAAACAAAATAAAATAAAGAAGTGTAGGAGCCTCAAGAGGCTAACAGGCTTTTGCAAAGTTATTCTAGGGATTTTTACGGCTTGGCTCAGGGCGGCAGACACCAGCCTGAGACACAGCTGTGACATAGCCACGAACTTCAACTCGACTATATTCCGACTGGAGGGAAGTCAAAACTACTGTAATCATAATTTATTGAAGGCTTCGCTTTGTGCCAGATCCTGCGCCGACTGCTTTGCACCAACTGTCTCGTTTAATCCTCACATCCAAAAGGTAGGTTACCGTTATTCTCCCCATTGTAAAGGTGAGGAGAGGAGGCGGAAGCAGAAAGATGGCAACCTGCCTGGAATTCACAGAAGGATTCTCTAGGTAATGACATGACTTTTGGACAAGACTTAAAGGTTTAACACATGACAGTGAAGACGCAGATCCCAGTATCACAGAACGTGAAAAACACTGAGTCCTGCCAAATGGATTAAAACACTAACTATGGATCCTCACAATCTCTTGGCCTGTTTTCTCAGGTGAGGGAAAACCCGGTGTGGAAAACCGTTGAGGAGATGTCTGCAGATGAGGACTATGGCTGGTCTTTAAAGCCGGGAACTATCCCAGTAGATTCTGAGTCAGTGGGTCCAGAGTAGGCCTCGAGCGTCTCCGTTCTTTGACAGAGCCCCACAGGCTACACTCCCGTGCCCTTGGAGTTGGGAAGTACCGTCAGGCGCTACATCAGGACGTTTCAGTCAACAACGGGGGTCCCAAAAGATTAGTCCCATAGAGCCAAGGTGTATAGGAGGCTCTGCCATCTAGGTTTATGAACTCCGTGGTGCTTGCACGCTCACGAGATTGCCTGACCGTGACGCACTCCTCAGAACCTAGCCCCACTGTTAAGCAAAGCATGACTGCACTGCCTTAGATTCTCCACGGTTCCGGACCCTGCACGGTTTAGATGACTGCACACGCAGAGGGCACCGCGTCTGAGGCAGAGAGCGGCTGGAGTCACAAAAGCTCTCGACAGAGAGTCAAGGAAAGGCGTGCTCTGCTTACACGACTCTCTACTTTTCCCTGGGTCTGAACTATTTTACAGCTAATCTACTTTTTTTAACCGAGCAGCTCTGCCAAGAAAAAGTTACCAACAAATACCAGCCAAACCAATATAAGCGATACCTATTAAATAAGCCTGACCCTACTAGGCTACTGACAAGGCTTTTATTTCCCTGGGATAATCTGGACAGCATTAGATTCTGTTACCAAGAGCAGCCAAGTCGAGGGAGATTATTTCTAATTCCACAGTGCCACAGATGCGGTCAGTAGCAACTGCAAGCTGGAAAGGAAACAAAGCCGGGTGTAATCCATTCCAGTTCACACGTTGCACGAGGGACAGCCTCCAAGCCTTGAATACTTATGTATGCATTTATCCATTTATTTAATCAACCACTACTAACGCCTACTGAAGGCCAGACACTGCTCTAAGTACTTTACGGACATGAAATAGCCTCTAACCTTTACACTCACCTATGGAGTGTGTGTTATAATCATCCCCGTTTTACAGATCAGGAAACTGACACACAGAATGGTACAGTAACTTGCCCAAGTTCACACAGCCCGTAGGTGGCAGAGCTAGGACCCATGTGACAGAGTCTGGCTCCAGAGTCCACGTGCTGAATCACCACGCTTAGTCTCCGAAAGCCTATAGAAAGCGCCAGCCTTAATCGAAAAGTTTGGTTTTCCCCACCCTACAGTCCCTACGCGGCCCCAGTCTCCAGGGCATGCTTTCAGCTCCTCTGACAGGCCATCCTCCTCCCTTGCCCTGTCCCAACGCTCTCCCGCACAAGTCCTCCTTTGCTTTTAGGCATCTGCTCTCAGCTTCAACATCACTGCCTAAGTCACAAAGTCTAACAGTAAATGCCGTATTTCTCAGCACTCAACACAGAATGGCTTTTACGTATCTCCTAGGTAATTAGTTGCTGCCTATCTGTCCTTTCCAACTAGGCTGCGAGGTCCAGTACGTCAAACACCCTGTCAGTCTTGCCCACCAAGTGTCCAGACCACTGAACACGCACCGACCCGAGGAAAGGAAGTCCCAAAGTCAACTCTCCAGACTTTCTGTGGAAGGAGGGAACGAACGGAGCACCCTCCAGCCTCACGCTTTCTTTGCCAGACTTTCAAGTGTGGGACACACACCTGTGCTCACAATGCTCCCCGGACAGCCCCCACTGCACCCCTAACAGGTAGACTTCTGCCCAGTCAAGGCCTTTGGAAAGCACTGGCTCTGCACACGAATATTATGCGGCCCTCCACAGGCCACTTCCCCTGAACCGGCCTGAGCTTCAGGGCCACGACAGGCTTCGTGAAAACCCCAACGGAACGTAGCCTCGAAAAGAGGGAGACCTGCACCCCTCAGAACGCATCGAGACCAGTGTCGTTACCGACGTCGCGTCTGGCCTTCCAAGAAGCCAAGACCACGGGCGCCGCTTCAGCGCCCGACTCCCGGGCACCGCATCCCCAGGCTGGCCCCTGGGCAGGTGCCCGGCACACACCGCCCGTTCCACGAACGCGTGAAGCGCACGAAGAGACCCCCTCGCTGCCCGCGCCGCGCAGCTGTCCCGCGGCCTGACGGGCACCTCTCGGCGCACCAGCCTATTCCTCAGGGACACGCTCGCCTCCCACCAGCCCCCAGGCCCACGCCCCCAGGTACCTCTCCCAGATGGAATCCTCTTCGCAGGCGCCCTGGTCGTCCGTGTCCGGCGAGCAGGAAGAGCGGGAGCTGAAGGAGGGCCTCCTCAGGCTAGCGGCCGTGGCTGTGGAGGGCCCGGGCTGCTGTGCCCAGCGGGGACACGGAGCGGCGTCCAGGGACGCCGGGGGAACGGGCGAGCCCGGCCCAGGAGAGAGCAGCAGAGCGCGGCCGGACTCCGCCGGGCTCGGCTCTGGGCAGGCAGGCGCGGCTGGCCGACGCCTCCCCGGACGGCGGCCCAGCAGCCGTGCGCGCTCCCCGCGCGCGCGCGCGCGCGCCGCCGCCCAGAGGCTCCCTGGCCGCTGCCCCGCCCCACCCCCCCGCCCCCCCCACTCAGGCGGTGGACTGCGGACAGGGACAGGGACACCCTCCTGGGAGAACTGCTGGGGCCCCGCCCACACGCTCGCTCTCGGGGAACTGCAGCCTCCTCGGGTCTGACTGCAATGCCACACCCGAAACCATGCAACGTCTAGAAGAAAACATAGGCAGTATGCCCTTTGACAGCAGTCTTAGCAGCCTACTTTCAAGTACCACGTCTGACTGGGCAATGGAAACAAAGTACAAAATGAACAAACGGGACTACATCAAAGTGAAAAAAAATCTTCTGCACGGCAAAGGAAACCATCCACAAAACCAAAACACAACCTAACAACTGGGAGAAGATACTTGCAAACCATATATCGGATAAGGGGTTTATATCCAAAACACAGAAAGAACTCCGACAGCTCAACAACAACAAAAAATCAACAACCCGATTAAAAAGACGGGCAAAAGATCTGAGCAGTGACTTCTCCAAAGAAGGTATACGGGTGGCCAACAGGCACATGGAAAGGGGCTCAACATCATTAGCGATCAGAGGAAGGCAAATCAAAACTACAAGGAGAGGTCACCTTCCTCTGGTCAGAATGGCTCTAATTAACAAGACAGGAGACAAGTGTCGGAGAGGACGTGGAGAGAAGGGAACTCTCCTACACTGCTGGTGGGAGTGCAGACTGGTGCAGCCACCATGGAAAGCCGTATGGAGTATCCTCAGAAAACTAAGAATACAATCTACCATATGTATGATCCAGCTAGCCCACTGCTGGGTATTTATCCAAAGAACTGGAAAACACCAATGCAGAAAGACACATGCACCCCTAGGTTCACTGCAGCATTATTCACAACAGCCAAAACTTGGAAGCAACCTAGGTGCCCATCAAGGGAAGTATGGACAGAGAAGATGTGGTGTGTATACACAATGGAATGCTACTCGGCCCTAAGAAACGATGAGATCCGGCCATTTGTGACAACGTGGATGGACCTTGAGGGTATTATGCGAAGTGAAATAAATCAGAGGGAGAAAGTCAAACACCGTGTGATCTCACTCATGAGTA
>NW_027221860.1:0-23843 GCF_041296265.1 Equus caballus | reverse complement strand
TTCTAGGGATTTTTACGGCTTGGCTCAGGGCGGCAGACACCAGCCTGAGACACAGCTGTGACATAGCCACGAACTTCAACTCGACTATATTCCGACTGGAGGAAGTCAAAACTACTGTAATCATAATTTATTGAAGGCTTCGCTTTGTGCCAGATCCTGCGCCGACTGCTTTGCACCAACTGTCTCGTTTAATCCTCACATCCAAAAGGTAGGTTACCGTTATTCTCCCCATTGTAAAGGTGAGGAGAGGAGGCGGAAGCAGAAAGATGGCAACCTGCCTGGAATTCACAGAAGGATTCTCTAGGTAATGACATGACTTTTGGACAAGACTTAAAGGTTTAACACATGACAGTGAAGACGCAGATCCCAGTATCACAGAACGTGAAAACACTGAGTCCTGCCAAATGGATTAAAACACTAACTATGGATCCTCACAATCTCTTGGCCTGTTTTCTCAGGTGAGGAAAACCCGGTGTGGAAAACCGTGAGGAGATGTCTGCAGATGAGGACTATGGCTGGTCTTTAAAGCCGGGAACTACCCCAGTAGATTCTGAGTCAGTGGGTCCAGAGTAGGCCTCGAGCGTCTCCGTTCTTTGACAGAGCCCCACAGGCTACACTCCCGTGCCCTTGGAGTTGGGAAGTACCGTCAGGCGCTACATCAGGACGTTTCAGTCAACAACGGGGGTCCCAAAAGATTAGTCCCATAGAGCCAAGGTGTATAGGAGGCTCTGCCATCTAGGTTTATGAACTCCGTGGTGCTTGCACGCTCACAGAGATTGCCTGACCGTGACGCACTCCTCAGAACCTAGCCCCACTGTTAAGCAAAGCATGACTGCACTGCCTTAGATTCTCCACGGTTCCGGACCCTGCACGGTTTAGATGACTGCACACGCAGAGGGCACCGCGTCTGAGGCAGAGAGCGGCTGGAGTCACAAAAGCTCTCGACAGAGAGTCAAGGAAAGGCGTGCTCTGCTTACACGACTCTCTACTTTTCCCTGGGTCTGAACTATTTTACAGCTAATCTACTTTTTTAACCGAGCAGCTCTGCAAGAAAAAGTTACCAACAAATACCAGCCAAACCAATATAAGCGATACCTATTAAATAAGCCTGACCCTACTAGGCTACTGACAAGCTTTTATTTCCCTGGGATAATCTGGACAGCATTAGATTCTGTTACCAAGAGCAGCCAAGTCGAGGGAGATTATTTCTAATTCCACAGTGCCACAGATGCGGTCAGTAGCAACTGCAAGCTGGAAAGGAAACAAAGCCGGGTGTAATCCATTCCAGTTCACACGTTGCACGAGGGACAGCCTCCAAGCCTTGAATACTTATGTATGCATTTATCCATTTATTTAATCAACCACTACTAACGCCTACTGAAGGCCAGACACTGCTCTAAGTACTTTACGGACATGAAATAGCCTCTAACCTTTACACTCACCTATGGAGTGTGTGTTATAATCATCCCCGTTTTACAGATCAGGAAACTGACACACAGAATGGTACAGTAACTTGCCCAAGTCACACAGCCCGTAGGTGGCAGAGCTAGGACCCATGTGACAGAGTCTGGCTCCAGAGTCCACGTGCTGAATCACCACGCTTAGTCTCCGAAAGCCTATAGAAAGCGCCAGCCTTAATCGAAAAGTTTGGTTTTCCCCACCCTACAGTCCCTACGCGGCCCAGTCTCCAGGGCATGCTTTCAGCTCCTCTGACAGGCCATCCTCCTCCCTTGCCCTGTCCCAACGCTCTCCCGCACAAGTCCTCCTTTGCTTTTAGGCATCTGCTCTCAGCTTCAACATCACTGCCTAAGTCACAAAGTCTAACAGTAAATGCCGTATTTCTCAGCACTCAACACAGAATGGCTTTTACGTAGCTCCTAGGTAATTAGTTGCTGCCTATCTGTCCTTTCCAACTAGGCTGCGAGGTCCAGTACGTCAAACACCCTGTCAGTCTTGCCCACCAAGTGTCCAGACCACTGAACACGCACCGACCCGAGGAAAGGAAGTCCAAAGTCAACTCTCCAGACTTTCTGTGGAAGGAGGGAACGAACGGAGCACCCTCCAGCCTCACGCTTTCTTTGCCAGACTTTCAAGTGTGGGACACACACCTGTGCTCACAATGCTCCCCGGACAGCCCCCACTGCACCCCTAACAGGTAGACTTCTGCCCAGTCAAGGCCTTTGGAAAGCACTGGCTCTGCACACGAATATTATGCGGCCCTCCACAGGCCACTTCCCCTGAACCGGCCTGAGCTTCAGGGCCACGACAGGCTTCGTGAAAACCCCAACGGAACGTAGCCTCGAAAAGAGGGAGACCTGCACCCCTCAGAACGCATCGAGACCAGTGTCGTTACCGACGTCGCGTCTGGCCTTCCAAGAAGCCAAGACCACGGGCGCCGCTTCAGCGCCCGACTCCCGGGCACCGCATCCCCAGGCTGGCCCCTGGGCAGGTGCCCGGCACACACCGCCCGTTCCACGAACGCGTGAAGCGCACGAAGAGACCCCCTCGCTGCCCGCGCCGCGCAGCTGTCCCGCGGCCTGACGGGCACCTCTCGGCGCACCAGCCTATTCCTCAGGGACACGCTCGCCTCCCACCAGCCCCCAGGCCCACGCCCCCAGGTACCTCTCCCAGATGGAATCCTCTTCGCAGGCGCCCTGGTCGTCCGTGTCCGGCGAGCAGGAAGAGCGGGAGCTGAAGGAGGGCCTCCTCAGGCTAGCGGCCGTGGCTGTGGAGGGCCCGGGCTGCTGTGCCCAGCGGGGACACGGAGCGGCGTCCAGGGACGCCGGGGGAACGGGCGAGCCCGGCCCAGGAGAGAGCAGCAGAGCGCGGCCGGACTCCGCCGGGCTCGGCTCTGGGCAGGCAGGCGCGGCTGGCCGACGCCTCCCCGGACGGCGGCCCAGCAGCCGTGCGCGCTCCCCGCGCGCGCGCGCGCGCGCCGCCGCCCAGAGGCTCCCTGGCCGCTGCCCGCCCCACCCCCCCGCCCCCCCCACTCAGGCGGTGGACTGCGGACAGGGACAGGGACACCCTCCTGGGAGAACTGCTGGGGCCCCGCCCACACGCTCGCTCTCGGGGAACTGCAGCCTCCTCGGGTCTGACTGCAATGCCACACCCGAAACCATGCAACGTCTAGAAGAAAACATAGGCAGTATGCCCTTTGACAGCAGTCTTAGCAGCCTACTTTCAAGTACCACGTCTGACTGGGCAATGGAAACAAAGTACAAAATGAACAAACGGGACTACATCAAAGTGAAAAAAAATCTTCTGCACGGCAAAGGAAACCATCCACAAAACCAAAACACAACCTAACAACTGGAGAAGATACTTGCAAACCATATATCGGATAAGGGGTTTATATCCAAAACACAGAAAGAACTCCGACAGCTCAACAACAACAAAAAATCAACAACCCGATTAAAAAGACGGCAAAAGATCTGAGCAGTGACTTCTCCAAAGAAGGTATACGGGTGGCCAACAGCACATGGAAAGGGGCTCAACATCATTAGCGATCAGAGGAAGGCAAATCAAAACTACAAGGAGAGGTCACCTTCCTCTGGTCAGAATGGCTCTAATTAACAAGACAGGAGACAAGTGTCGGAGAGGACGTGGAGAGAAGGGAACTCTCCTACACTGCTGGTGGGAGTGCAGACTGGTGCAGCCACCATGGAAAGCCGTATGGAGTATCCTCAGAAACTAAGAATACAATCTACCATATGTATGATCCAGCTAGCCCACTGCTGGGTATTTATCCAAAGAACTGGAAAACACCAATGCAGAAAGACACATGCACCCCTAGGTTCACTGCAGCATTATTCACAACAGCCAAAACTTGGAAGCAACCTAGGTGCCCATCAAGGGAAGTATGGACAGAGAAGATGTGGTGTGTATACACAATGGAATGCTACTCGGCCCTAAGAAACGATGAGATCCGGCCATTTGTGACAACGTGATGGACCTTGAGGGTATTATGCGAAGTGAAATAAATCAGAGGGAGAAAGTCAAACACCGTGTGATCTCACTCATGAGTACATGATAAAAACAATGACGAACACGCACAGAGCAACGGAGATTGGATTGGTGGTTACCGTAGGGGGAGGGGGGAGGGGAGAGAGCCAAAGGGGCGATGAGGCTCACATGTGAGGTGACGGACTATAATTAGTTTTTGGGCGGTGAACACGACGTAATCTACACAGAATTCGAAATGTATTACAACGTACCTCTGGAAAGCTACGTGATGTTAGAATCCACTGTCACTGCAATAAAGTAAAATAAAATAAAATAAAACAAAATAAAATAAAGAAGTGTAGGAGCCTCAAGAGGCTAACAGGCTTTTGCAAAGTTATTCTAGGATTTTTACGGCTTGGCTCAGGGCGGCAGACACCAGCCTGAGACACAGCTGTGACATAGCCACGAACTTCAACTCGACTATATTCCGACTGGAGGAAGTCAAAACTACTGTAATCATAATTTATTGAAGGCTTCGCTTTGTGCCAGATCCTGCGCCGACTGCTTTGCACCAACTGTCTCGTTTAATCCTCACATCCAAAAGGTAGGTTACCGTTATTCTCCCCATTGTAAAGGTGAGGAGAGGAGGCGGAAGCAGAAAGATGGCAACCTGCCTGGAATTCACAGAAGGATTCTCTAGGTAATGACATGACTTTTGGACAAGACTTAAAGGTTTAACACATGACAGTGAAGACGCAGATCCCAGTATCACAGAACGTGAAAAACACTGAGTCCTGCCAAATGGATTAAAACACTAACTATGGATCCTCACAATCTCTTGGCCTGTTTTCTCAGGTGAGGAAAACCCGGTGTGGAAAACCGTGAGGAGATGTCTGCAGATGAGGACTATGGCTGGTCTTTAAAGCCGGGAACTACCCAGTAGATTCTGAGTCAGTGGGTCCAGAGTAGGCCTCGAGCGTCTCCGTTCTTTGACAGAGCCCCACAGGCTACACTCCCGTGCCCTTGGAGTTGGGAAGTACCGTCAGGCGCTACATCAGGACGTTTCAGTCAACAACGGGGTCCCAAAAGATTAGTCCCATAGAGCCAGGTGTATAGGAGGCTCTGCCATCTAGGTTTATGAACTCCGTGGTGCTTGCACGCTCACGAGATTGCCTGACCGTGACGCACTCCTCAGAACCTAGCCCCACTGTTAAGCAAAGCATGACTGCACTGCCTTAGATTCTCCACGGTTCCGGACCCTGCACGGTTTAGATGACTGCACACGCAGAGGGCACCGCGTCTGAGGCAGAGAGCGGCTGGAGTCACAAAAGCTCTCGACAGAGAGTCAAGGAAAGGCGTGCTCTGCTTACACGACTCTCTACTTTTCTCTGGGTCTGAACTATTTTACAGCTAATCTACTTTTTTTAACCGAGCAGCTTTGCCAAGAAAAAGTTACCAACAAATACCAGCCAAACCAATATAAGCGATACCTATTAAATAAGCCTGACCCTACTAGGCTACTGACAAGGCTTTTATTTCCCTGGGATAATCTGGACAGCATTAGATTCTGTTACCAAGAGCAGCCAAGTCGAGGGAGATTATTTCTAATTCCACAGTGCCACAGATGCGGTCAGTAGCAACTGCAAGCTGGAAAGGAAACAAAGCCGGGTGTAATCCATTCCAGTTCACACGTTGCACGAGGGACAGCCTCCAAGCCTTGAATACTTATGTATGCATTTATCCATTTATTTAATCAACCACTACTAACGCCTACTGAAGGCCAGACACTGCTCTAAGTACTTTACGGACATGAAATAGCCTCTAACCTTTACACTCACCTATGGAGTGTGTGTTATAATCATCCCCGTTTTACAGATCAGGAAACTGACACACAGAATGGTACAGTAACTTGCCCAAGTTCACACAGCCCGTAGGTGGCAGAGCTAGGACCCATGTGACAGAGTCTGGCTCCAGAGTCCACGTGCTGAATCACCACGCTTAGTCTCCGAAAGCCTATAGAAAGCGCCAGCCTTAATCGAAAAGTTTGGTTTTCCCCACCCTACAGTCCCTACGCGGCCCCAGTCTCCAGGGCATGCTTTCAGCTCCTCTGACAGGCCATCCTCCTCCCTTGCCCTGTCCCAACGCTCTCCCGCACAAGTCCTCCTTTGCTTTTAGGCATCTGCTCTCAGCTTCAACATCACTGCCTAAGTCACAAAGTCTAACAGTAAATGCCGTATTTCTCAGCACTCAACACAGAATGGCTTTTACGTAGCTCCTAGGTAATTAGTTGCTGCCTATCTGTCCTTTCCAACTAGGCTGCGAGGTCCAGTACGTCAAACACCCTGTCAGTCTTGCCCACCAAGTGTCCAGACCACTGAACACGCACCGACCCGAGGAAAGGAAGTCCCAAAGTCAACTCTCCAGACTTTCTGTGGAAGGAGGGAACGAACGGAGCACCCTCCAGCCTCACGCTTTCTTTGCCAGACTTTCAAGTGTGGGACACACACCTGTGCTCACAATGCTCCCCGGACAGCCCCCACTGCACCCCTAACAGGTAGACTTCTGCCCAGTCAAGGCCTTTGGAAAGCACTGGCTCTGCACACGAATATTATGCGGCCCTCCACAGGCCACTTCCCCTGAACCGGCCTGAGCTTCAGGGCCACGACAGGCTTCGTGAAAACCCCAACGGAACGTAGCCTCGAAAAGAGGGAGACCTGCACCCCTCAGAACGCATCGAGACCAGTGTCGTTACCGACGTCGCGTCTGGCCTTCCAAGAAGCCAAGACCACGGGCGCCGCTTCAGCGCCCGACTCCCGGGCACCGCATCCCCAGGCTGGCCCCTGGGCAGGTGCCCGGCACACACCGCCCGTTCCACGAACGCGTGAAGCGCACGAAGAGACCCCCTCGCTGCCCGCGCCGCGCAGCTGTCCCGCGGCCTGACGGGCACCTCTCGGCGCACCAGCCTATTCCTCAGGGACACGCTCGCCTCCCACCAGCCCCCAGGCCCACGCCCCCAGGTACCTCTCCCAGATGGAATCCTCTTCGCAGGCGCCCTGGTCGTCCGTGTCCGGCGAGCAGGAAGAGCGGGAGCTGAAGGAGGGCCTCCTCAGGCTAGCGGCCGTGGCTGTGGAGGGCCCGGGCTGCTGTGCCCAGCGGGGACACGGAGCGGCGTCCAGGGACGCCGGGGGAACGGGCGAGCCCGGCCCAGGAGAGAGCAGCAGAGCGCGGCCGGACTCCGCCGGGCTCGGCTCTGGGCAGGCAGGCGCGGCTGGCCGACGCCTCCCCGGACGGCGGCCCAGCAGCCGTGCGCGCTCCCCGCGCGCGCGCGCGCGCGCCGCCGCCCAGAGGCTCCCTGGCCGCTGCCCCGCCCCACCCCCCCGCCCCCCCCACTCAGGCGGTGGACTGCGGACAGGGACAGGGACACCCTCCTGGGAGAACTGCTGGGGCCCCGCCCACACGCTCGCTCTCGGGGAACTGCAGCCTCCTCGGGTCTGACTGCAATGCCACACCCGAAACCATGCAACGTCTAGAAGAAAACATAGGCAGTATGCCCTTTGACAGCAGTCTTAGCAGCCTACTTTCAAGTACCACGTCTGACTGGGCAATGGAAACAAAGTACAAAATGAACAAACGGGACTACATCAAAGTGAAAAAAAATCTTCTGCACGGCAAAGGAAACCATCCACAAAACCAAAACACAACCTAACAACTGGGAGAAGATACTTGCAAACCATATATCGGATAAGGGGTTTATATCCAAAACACAGAAAGAACTCCGACAGCTCAACAACAACAAAAAATCAACAACCCGATTAAAAAGACGGGCAAAAGATCTGAGCAGTGACTTCTCCAAAGAAGGTATACGGGTGGCCAACAGGCATATGGAAAGGGGCTCAACATCATTAGCGATCAGAGGAAGGCAAATCAAAACTACAAGGAGAGGTCACCTTCCTCTGGTCAGAATGGCTCTAATTAACAAGACAGGAGACAAGTGTCGGAGAGGATGTGGAGAGAAGGGAACTCTCCTACACTGCTGGTGGGAGTGCAGACTGGTGCAGCCACCATGGAAAGCCGTATGGAGTATCCTCAGAAAACTAAGAATACAATCTACCATATGTATGATCCAGCTAGCCCACTGCTGGGTATTTATCCAAAGAACTGGAAAACACCAATGCAGAAAGACACATGCACCCCTAGGTTCACTGCAGCATTATTCACAACAGCCAAAACTTGGAAGCAACCTAGGTGCCCATCAAGGGAAGTATGGACAGAGAAGATGTGGTGTGTATACACAATGGAATGCTACTCGGCCCTAAGAAACGATGAGATCCGGCCATTTGTGACAACGTGGATGGACCTTGAGGGTATTATGCGAAGTGAAATAAATCAGAGGGAGAAAGTCAAACACCGTGTGATCTCACTCATGAGTACATGATAAAAACAATGACGAACACGCACAGAGCAACGGAGATTGGATTGGTGGTTACCGTAGGGGGAGGGGGGAGGGGAGAGAGCCAAAGGGGCGATGAGGCTCACATGTGAGGTGACGGACTATAATTAGTTTTTGGGCGGTGAACACGACGTAATCTACACAGAATTCGAAATGTATTACAACGTACCTCTGGAAAGCTACGTGATGTTAGAATCCACTGTCACTGCAATAAAGTAAAATAAAATAAAATAAAACAAAATAAAATAAAGAAGTGTAGGAGCCTCAAGAGGCTAACAGGCTTTTGCAAAGTTATTCTAGGGATTTTTACGGCTTGGCTCAGGGCGGCAGACACCAGCCTGAGACACAGCTGTGACATAGCCACGAACTTCAACTCGACTATATTCCGACTGGAGGGAAGTCAAAACTACTGTAATCATAATTTATTGAAGGCTTCGCTTTGTGCCAGATCCTGCGCCGACTGCTTTGCACCAACTGTCTCGTTTAATCCTCACATCCAAAAGGTAGGTTACCGTTATTCTCCCCATTGTAAAGGTGAGGAGAGGAGGCGGAAGCAGAAAGATGGCAACCTGCCTGGAATTCACAGAAGGATTCTCTAGGTAATGACATGACTTTTGGACAAGACTTAAAGGTTTAACACATGACAGTGAAGACGCAGATCCCAGTATCACAGAACGTGAAAAACACTGAGTCCTGCCAAATGGATTAAAACACTAACTATGGATCCTCACAATCTCTTGGCCTGTTTTCTCAGGTGAGGGAAAACCCGGTGTGGAAAACCGTTGAGGAGATGTCTGCAGATGAGGACTATGGCTGGTCTTTAAAGCCGGGAACTATCCCAGTAGATTCTGAGTCAGTGGGTCCAGAGTAGGCCTCGAGCGTCTCCGTTCTTTGACAGAGCCCCACAGGCTACACTCCCGTGCCCTTGGAGTTGGGAAGTACCGTCAGGCGCTACATCAGGACGTTTCAGTCAACAACGGGGGTCCCAAAAGATTAGTCCCATAGAGCCAAGGTGTATAGGAGGCTCTGCCATCTAGGTTTATGAACTCCGTGGTGCTTGCACGCTCACGAGATTGCCTGACCGTGACGCACTCCTCAGAACCTAGCCCACTGTTAAGCAAAGCATGACTGCACTGCCTTAGATTCTCCACGGTTCCGGACCCTGCACGGTTTAGATGACTGCACACGCAGAGGGCACCGCGTCTGAGGCAGAGAGCGGCTGGAGTCACAAAAGCTCTCGACAGAGAGTCAAGGAAAGGCGTGCTCTGCTTACACGACTCTCTACTTTTCCCTGGGTCTGAACTATTTTACAGCTAATCTACTTTTTTTAACCGAGCAGCTCTGCCAAGAAAAAGTTACCAACAAATACCAGCCAAACCAATATAAGCGATACCTATTAAATAAGCCTGACCCTACTAGGCTACTGACAAGGCTTTTATTTCCCTGGGATAATCTGGACAGCATTAGATTCTGTTACCAAGAGCAGCCAAGTCGAGGGAGATTATTTCTAATTCCACAGTGCCACAGATGCGGTCAGTAGCAACTGCAAGCTGGAAAGGAAACAAAGCGGGTGTAATCCATTCCAGTTCACACGTTGCACGAGGGACAGCCTCCAAGCCTTGAATACTTATGTATGCATTTATCCATTTATTTAATCAACCACTACTAACGCCTACTGAAGGCCAGACACTGCTCTAAGTACTTTACGGACATGAAATAGCCTCTAACCTTTACACTCACCTATGGAGTGTGTGTTATAATCATCCCCGTTTTACAGATCAGGAAACTGACACACAGAATGGTACAGTAACTTGCCCAAGTTCACACAGCCCGTAGGTGGCAGAGCTAGGACCCATGTGACAGAGTCTGGCTCCAGAGTCCACGTGCTGAATCACCACGCTTAGTCTCCGAAAGCCTATAGAAAGCGCCAGCCTTAATCGAAAAGTTTGGTTTTCCCCACCCTACAGTCCCTACGCGGCCCCAGTCTCCAGGGCATGCTTTCAGCTCCTCTGACAGGCCATCCTCCTCCCTTGCCCTGTCCCAACGCTCTCCCGCACAAGTCCTCCTTTGCTTTTAGGCATCTGCTCTCAGCTTAAACATCACTGCCTAAGTCACAAAGTCTAACAGTAAATGCCGTATTTCTCAGCACTCAACACAGAATGGCTTTTACGTATCTCCTAGGTAATTAGTTGCTGCCTATCTGTCCTTTCCAACTAGGCTGCGAGGTCCAGTACGTCAAACACCCTGTCAGTCTTGCCCACCAAGTGTCCAGACCACTGAACACGCACCGACCCGAGGAAAGGAAGTCCCAAAGTCAACTCTCCAGACTTTCTGTGGAAGGAGGGAACGAACGGAGCACCCTCCAGCCTCACGCTTTCTTTGCCAGACTTTCAAGTGTGGGACACACACCTGTGCTCACAATGCTCCCCGGACAGCCCCCACTGCACCCCTAACAGGTAGACTTCTGCCCAGTCAAGGCCTTTGGAAAGCACTGGCTCTGCACACGAATATTATGCGGCCCTCCACAGGCCACTTCCCCTGAACCGGCCTGAGCTTCAGGGCCACGACAGGCTTCGTGAAAACCCCAACGGAACGTAGCCTCGAAAAGAGGGAGACCTGCACCCCTCAGAACGCATCGAGACCAGTGTCGTTACCGACGTCGCGTCTGGCCTTCCAAGAAGCCAAGACCACGGGCGCCGCTTCAGCGCCCGACTCCCGGGCACCGCATCCCCAGGCTGGCCCCTGGGCAGGTGCCCGGCACACACCGCCCGTTCCACGAACGCGTGAAGCGCACGAAGAGACCCCCTCGCTGCCCGCGCCGCGCAGCTGTCCCGCGGCCTGACGGGCACCTCTCGGCGCACCAGCCTATTCCTCAGGGACACGCTCGCCTCCCACCAGCCCCCAGGCCCACGCCCCCAGGTACCTCTCCCAGATGGAATCCTCTTCGCAGGCGCCCTGGTCGTCCGTGTCCGGCGAGCAGGAAGAGCGGGAGCTGAAGGAGGGCCTCCTCAGGCTAGCGGCCGTGGCTGTGGAGGGCCCGGGCTGCTGTGCCCAGCGGGGACACGGAGCGGCGTCCAGGGACGCCGGGGGAACGGGCGAGCCCGGCCCAGGAGAGAGCAGCAGAGCGCGGCCGGACTCCGCCGGGCTCGGCTCTGGGCAGGC
This sequence comes from Equus caballus, assembly GCF_041296265.1. NCBI lineage: Eukaryota > Metazoa > Chordata > Mammalia > Perissodactyla > Equidae > Equus > Equus caballus. The sequence continues at coordinate 12,289 of NW_027221860.1, read as the reverse complement.
AGGCGCGGCTGGCCGACGCCTCCCCGGACGGCGGCCCAGCAGCCGTGCGCGCTCCCCGCGCGCGCGCGCGCGCGCCGCCGCCCAGAGGCTCCCTGGCCGCTGCCCCGCCCCACCCCCCCGCCCCCCCCACTCAGGCGGTGGACTGCGGACAGGGACAGGGACACCCTCCTGGGAGAACTGCTGGGGCCCCGCCCACACGCTCGCTCTCGGGGAACTGCAGCCTCCTCGGGTCTGACTGCAATGCCACACCCGAAACCATGCAACGTCTAGAAGAAAACATAGGCAGTATGCCCTTTGACAGCAGTCTTAGCAGCCTACTTTCAAGTACCACGTCTGACTGGGCAATGGAAACAAAGTACAAAATGAACAAACGGGACTACATCAAAGTGAAAAAAAATCTTCTGCACGGCAAAGGAAACCATCCACAAAACCAAAACACAACCTAACAACTGGGAGAAGATACTTGCAAACCATATATCGGATAAGGGGTTTATATCCAAAACACAGAAAGAACTCCGACAGCTCAACAACAACAAAAAATCAACAACCCGATTAAAAGACGGGCAAAAGATCTGAGCAGTGACTTCTCCAAAGAAGGTATACGGGTGGCCAACAGGCATATGGAAAGGGGCTCAACATCATTAGCGATCAGAGGAAGGCAAATCAAAACTACAAGGAGAGGTCACCTTCCTCTGGTCAGAATGGCTCTAATTAACAAGACAGGAGACAAGTGTCGGAGAGGATGTGGAGAGAAGGGAACTCTCCTACACTGCTGGTGGGAGTGCAGACTGGTGCAGCCACCATGGAAAGCCGTATGGAGTATCCTCAGAAAACTAAGAATACAATCTACCATATGTATGATCCAGCTAGCCCACTGCTGGGTATTTATCCAAAGAACTGGAAAACACCAATGCAGAAAGACACATGCACCCCTAGGTTCACTGCAGCATTATTCACAACAGCCAAAACTTGGAAGCAACCTAGGTGCCCATCAAGGGAAGTATGGACAGAGAAGATGTGGTGTGTATACACAATGGAATGCTACTCGGCCCTAAGAAACGATGAGATCCGGCCATTTGTGACAACGTGGATGGACCTTGAGGGTATTATGCGAAGTGAAATAAATCAGAGGGAGAAAGTCAAACACCGTGTGATCTCACTCATGAGTACATGATAAAAACAATGACGAACACGCACAGAGCAACGGAGATTGGATTGGTGGTTACCGTAGGGGGAGGGGGGGAGGGGAGAGAGCCAAAGGGGCGATGAGGCTCACATGTGAGGTGACGGACTATAATTAGTTTTTGGGCGGTGAACACGACGTAATCTACACAGAATTCGAAATGTATTACAACGTACCTCTGGAAAGCTACGTGATGTTAGAATCCACTGTCACTGCAATAAAGTAAAATAAAATAAAATAAACAAAATAAAATAAAGAAGTGTAGGAGCCTCAAGAGGCTAACAGGCTTTTGCAAAGTTATTCTAGGGATTTTTACGGCTTGGCTCAGGGCGGCAGACACCAGCCTGAGACACAGCTGTGACATAGCCACGAACTTCAACTCGACTATATTCCGACTGGAGGGAAGTCAAAACTACTGTAATCATAATTTATTGAAGGCTTCGCTTTGTGCCAGATCCTGCGCCGACTGCTTTGCACCAACTGTCTCGTTTAATCCTCACATCCAAAAGGTAGGTTACCGTTATTCTCCCCATTGTAAAGGTGAGGAGAGGAGGCGGAAGCAGAAAGATGGCAACCTGCCTGGAATTCACAGAAGGATTCTCTAGGTAATGACATGACTTTTGGACAAGACTTAAAGGTTTAACACATGACAGTGAAGACGCAGATCCCAGTATCACAGAACGTGAAAAACACTGAGTCCTGCCAAATGGATTAAAACACTAACTATGGATCCTCACAATCTCTTGGCCTGTTTTCTCAGGTGAGGGAAAACCCGGTGTGGAAAACCGTTGAGGAGATGTCTGCAGATGAGGACTATGGCTGGTCTTTAAAGCCGGGAACTATCCCAGTAGATTCTGAGTCAGTGGGTCCAGAGTAGGCCTCGAGCGTCTCCGTTCTTTGACAGAGCCCCACAGGCTACACTCCCGTGCCCTTGGAGTTGGGAAGTACCGTCAGGCGCTACATCAGGACGTTTCAGTCAACAACGGGGGTCCCAAAAGATTAGTCCCATAGAGCCAAGGTGTATAGGAGGCTCTGCCATCTAGGTTTATGAACTCCGTGGTGCTTGCACGCTCACGAGATTGCCTGACCGTGACGCACTCCTCAGAACCTAGCCCCACTGTTAAGCAAAGCATGACTGCACTGCCTTAGATTCTCCACGGTTCCGGACCCTGCACGGTTTAGATGACTGCACACGCAGAGGGCACCGCGTCTGAGGCAGAGAGCGGCTGGAGTCACAAAAGCTCTCGACAGAGAGTCAAGGAAAGGCGTGCTCTGCTTACACGACTCTCTACTTTTCTCTGGGTCTGAACTATTTTACAGCTAATCTACTTTTTTTAACCGAGCAGCTTTGCCAAGAAAAAGTTACCAACAAATACCAGCCAAACCAATATAAGCGATACCTATTAAATAAGCCTGACCCTACTAGGCTACTGACAAGGCTTTTATTTCCCTGGGATAATCTGGACAGCATTAGATTCTGTTACCAAGAGCAGCCAAGTCGAGGGAGATTATTTCTAATTCCACAGTGCCACAGATGCGGTCAGTAGCAACTGCAAGCTGGAAAGGAAACAAAGCCGGGTGTAATCCATTCCAGTTCACACGTTGCACGAGGGACAGCCTCCAAGCCTTGAATACTTATGTATGCATTTATCCATTTATTTAATCAACCACTACTAACGCCTACTGAAGGCCAGACACTGCTCTAAGTACTTTACGGACATGAAATAGCCTCTAACCTTTACACTCACCTATGGAGTGTGTGTTATAATCATCCCCGTTTTACAGATCAGGAAACTGACACACAGAATGGTACAGTAACTTGCCCAAGTTCACACAGCCCGTAGGTGGCAGAGCTAGGACCCATGTGACAGAGTCTGGCTCCAGAGTCCACGTGCTGAATCACCACGCTTAGTCTCCGAAAGCCTATAGAAAGCGCCAGCCTTAATCGAAAAGTTTGGTTTTCCCCACCCTACAGTCCCTACGCGGCCCCAGTCTCCAGGGCATGCTTTCAGCTCCTCTGACAGGCCATCCTCCTCCCTTGCCCTGTCCCAACGCTCTCCCGCACAAGTCCTCCTTTGCTTTTAGGCATCTGCTCTCAGCTTCAACATCACTGCCTAAGTCACAAAGTCTAACAGTAAATGCCGTATTTCTCAGCACTCAACACAGAATGGCTTTTACGTAGCTCCTAGGTAATTAGTTGCTGCCTATCTGTCCTTTCCAACTAGGCTGCGAGGTCCAGTACGTCAAACACCCTGTCAGTCTTGCCCACCAAGTGTCCAGACCACTGAACACGCACCGACCCGAGGAAAGGAAGTCCCAAAGTCAACTCTCCAGACTTTCTGTGGAAGGAGGGAACGAACGGAGCACCCTCCAGCCTCACGCTTTCTTTGCCAGACTTTCAAGTGTGGGACACACACCTGTGCTCACAATGCTCCCCGGACAGCCCCCACTGCACCCCTAACAGGTAGACTTCTGCCCAGTCAAGGCCTTTGGAAAGCACTGGCTCTGCACACGAATATTATGCGGCCCTCCACAGGCCACTTCCCCTGAACCGGCCTGAGCTTCAGGGCCACGACAGGCTTCGTGAAAACCCCAACGGAACGTAGCCTCGAAAAGAGGGAGACCTGCACCCCTCAGAACGCATCGAGACCAGTGTCGTTACCGACGTCGCGTCTGGCCTTCCAAGAAGCCAAGACCACGGGCGCCGCTTCAGCGCCCGACTCCCGGGCACCGCATCCCCAGGCTGGCCCCTGGGCAGGTGCCCGGCACACACCGCCCGTTCCACGAACGCGTGAAGCGCACGAAGAGACCCCCTCGCTGCCCGCGCCGCGCAGCTGTCCCGCGGCCTGACGGGCACCTCTCGGCGCACCAGCCTATTCCTCAGGGACACGCTCGCCTCCCACCAGCCCCCAGGCCCACGCCCCCAGGTACCTCTCCCAGATGGAATCCTCTTCGCAGGCGCCCTGGTCGTCCGTGTCCGGCGAGCAGGAAGAGCGGGAGCTGAAGGAGGGCCTCCTCAGGCTAGCGGCCGTGGCTGTGGAGGGCCCGGGCTGCTGTGCCCAGCGGGGACACGGAGCGGCGTCCAGGGACGCCGGGGGAACGGGCGAGCCCGGCCCAGGAGAGAGCAGCAGAGCGCGGCCGGACTCCGCCGGGCTCGGCTCTGGGCAGGCAGGCGCGGCTGGCCGACGCCTCCCCGGACGGCGGCCCAGCAGCCGTGCGCGCTCCCCGCGCGCGCGCGCGCGCGCCGCCGCCCAGAGGCTCCCTGGCCGCTGCCCCGCCCCACCCCCCCGCCCCCCCCACTCAGGCGGTGGACTGCGGACAGGGACAGGGACACCCTCCTGGGAGAACTGCTGGGGCCCCGCCCACACGCTCGCTCTCGGGGAACTGCAGCCTCCTCGGGTCTGACTGCAATGCCACACCCGAAACCATGCAACGTCTAGAAGAAAACATAGGCAGTATGCCCTTTGACAGCAGTCTTAGCAGCCTACTTTCAAGTACCACGTCTGACTGGGCAATGGAAACAAAGTACAAAATGAACAAACGGGACTACATCAAAGTGAAAAAAAATCTTCTGCACGGCAAAGGAAACCATCCACAAAACCAAAACACAACCTAACAACTGGGAGAAGATACTTGCAAACCATATATCGGATAAGGGGTTTATATCCAAAACACAGAAAGAACTCCGACAGCTCAACAACAACAAAAAATCAACAACCCGATTAAAAAGACGGGCAAAAGATCTGAGCAGTGACTTCTCCAAAGAAGGTATACGGGTGGCCAACAGGCACATGGAAAGGGGCTCAACATCATTAGCGATCAGAGGAAGGCAAATCAAAACTACAAGGAGAGGTCACCTTCCTCTGGTCAGAATGGCTCTAATTAACAAGACAGGAGACAAGTGTCGGAGAGGACGTGGAGAGAAGGGAACTCTCCTACACTGCTGGTGGGAGTGCAGACTGGTGCAGCCACCATGGAAAGCCGTATGGAGTATCCTCAGAAAACTAAGAATACAATCTACCATATGTATGATCCAGCTAGCCCACTGCTGGGTATTTATCCAAAGAACTGGAAAACACCAATGCAGAAAGACACATGCACCCCTAGGTTCACTGCAGCATTATTCACAACAGCCAAAACTTGGAAGCAACCTAGGTGCCCATCAAGGGAAGTATGGACAGAGAAGATGTGGTGTGTATACACAATGGAATGCTACTCGGCCCTAAGAAACGATGAGATCCGGCCATTTGTGACAACGTGGATGGACCTTGAGGGTATTATGCGAAGTGAAATAAATCAGAGGGAGAAAGTCAAACACCGTGTGATCTCACTCATGAGTACATGATAAAAACAATGACGAACACGCACAGAGCAACGGAGATTGGATTGGTGGTTACCGTAGGGGGAGGGGGGGAGGGGAGAGAGCCAAAGGGGCGATGAGGCTCACATGTGAGGTGACGGACTATAATTAGTTTTTGGGCGGTGAACACGACGTAATCTACACAGAATTCGAAATGTATTACAACGTACCTCTGGAAAGCTACGTGATGTTAGAATCCACTGTCACTGCAATAAAGTAAAATAAAATAAAATAAAACAAAATAAAATAAAGAAGTGTAGGAGCCTCAAGAGGCTAACAGGCTTTTGCAAAGTTATTCTAGGGATTTTTACGGCTTGGCTCAGGGCGGCAGACACCAGCCTGAGACACAGCTGTGACATAGCCACGAACTTCAACTCGACTATATTCCGACTGGAGGGAAGTCAAAACTACTGTAATCATAATTTATTGAAGGCTTCGCTTTGTGCCAGATCCTGCGCCGACTGCTTTGCACCAACTGTCTCGTTTAATCCTCACATCCAAAAGGTAGGTTACCGTTATTCTCCCCATTGTAAAGGTGAGGAGAGGAGGCGGAAGCAGAAAGATGGCAACCTGCCTGGAATTCACAGAAGGATTCTCTAGGTAATGACATGACTTTTGGACAAGACTTAAAGGTTTAACACATGACAGTGAAGACGCAGATCCCAGTATCACAGAACGTGAAAAACACTGAGTCCTGCCAAATGGATTAAAACACTAACTATGGATCCTCACAATCTCTTGGCCTGTTTTCTCAGGTGAGGGAAAACCCGGTGTGGAAAACCGTTGAGGAGATGTCTGCAGATGAGGACTATGGCTGGTCTTTAAAGCCGGGAACTATCCCAGTAGATTCTGAGTCAGTGGGTCCAGAGTAGGCCTCGAGCGTCTCCGTTCTTTGACAGAGCCCCACAGGCTACACTCCCGTGCCCTTGGAGTTGGGAAGTACCGTCAGGCGCTACATCAGGACGTTTCAGTCAACAACGGGGGTCCCAAAAGATTAGTCCCATAGAGCCAAGGTGTATAGGAGGCTCTGCCATCTAGGTTTATGAACTCCGTGGTGCTTGCACGCTCACGAGATTGCCTGACCGTGACGCACTCCTCAGAACCTAGCCCCACTGTTAAGCAAAGCATGACTGCACTGCCTTAGATTCTCCACGGTTCCGGACCCTGCACGGTTTAGATGACTGCACACGCAGAGGGCACCGCGTCTGAGGCAGAGAGCGGCTGGAGTCACAAAAGCTCTCGACAGAGAGTCAAGGAAAGGCGTGCTCTGCTTACACGACTCTCTACTTTTCCCTGGGTCTGAACTATTTTACAGCTAATCTACTTTTTTTAACCGAGCAGCTCTGCCAAGAAAAAGTTACCAACAAATACCAGCCAAACCAATATAAGCGATACCTATTAAATAAGCCTGACCCTACTAGGCTACTGACAAGGCTTTTATTTCCCTGGGATAATCTGGACAGCATTAGATTCTGTTACCAAGAGCAGCCAAGTCGAGGGAGATTATTTCTAATTCCACAGTGCCACAGATGCGGTCAGTAGCAACTGCAAGCTGGAAAGGAAACAAAGCCGGGTGTAATCCATTCCAGTTCACACGTTGCACGAGGGACAGCCTCCAAGCCTTGAATACTTATGTATGCATTTATCCATTTATTTAATCAACCACTACTAACGCCTACTGAAGGCCAGACACTGCTCTAAGTACTTTACGGACATGAAATAGCCTCTAACCTTTACACTCACCTATGGAGTGTGTGTTATAATCATCCCCGTTTTACAGATCAGGAAACTGACACACAGAATGGTACAGTAACTTGCCCAAGTTCACACAGCCCGTAGGTGGCAGAGCTAGGACCCATGTGACAGAGTCTGGCTCCAGAGTCCACGTGCTGAATCACCACGCTTAGTCTCCGAAAGCCTATAGAAAGCGCCAGCCTTAATCGAAAAGTTTGGTTTTCCCCACCCTACAGTCCCTACGCGGCCCCAGTCTCCAGGGCATGCTTTCAGCTCCTCTGACAGGCCATCCTCCTCCCTTGCCCTGTCCCAACGCTCTCCCGCACAAGTCCTCCTTTGCTTTTAGGCATCTGCTCTCAGCTTCAACATCACTGCCTAAGTCACAAAGTCTAACAGTAAATGCCGTATTTCTCAGCACTCAACACAGAATGGCTTTTACGTATCTCCTAGGTAATTAGTTGCTGCCTATCTGTCCTTTCCAACTAGGCTGCGAGGTCCAGTACGTCAAACACCCTGTCAGTCTTGCCCACCAAGTGTCCAGACCACTGAACACGCACCGACCCGAGGAAAGGAAGTCCCAAAGTCAACTCTCCAGACTTTCTGTGGAAGGAGGGAACGAACGGAGCACCCTCCAGCCTCACGCTTTCTTTGCCAGACTTTCAAGTGTGGGACACACACCTGTGCTCACAATGCTCCCCGGACAGCCCCCACTGCACCCCTAACAGGTAGACTTCTGCCCAGTCAAGGCCTTTGGAAAGCACTGGCTCTGCACACGAATATTATGCGGCCCTCCACAGGCCACTTCCCCTGAACCGGCCTGAGCTTCAGGGCCACGACAGGCTTCGTGAAAACCCCAACGGAACGTAGCCTCGAAAAGAGGGAGACCTGCACCCCTCAGAACGCATCGAGACCAGTGTCGTTACCGACGTCGCGTCTGGCCTTCCAAGAAGCCAAGACCACGGGCGCCGCTTCAGCGCCCGACTCCCGGGCACCGCATCCCCAGGCTGGCCCCTGGGCAGGTGCCCGGCACACACCGCCCGTTCCACGAACGCGTGAAGCGCACGAAGAGACCCCCTCGCTGCCCGCGCCGCGCAGCTGTCCCGCGGCCTGACGGGCACCTCTCGGCGCACCAGCCTATTCCTCAGGGACACGCTCGCCTCCCACCAGCCCCCAGGCCCACGCCCCCAGGTACCTCTCCCAGATGGAATCCTCTTCGCAGGCGCCCTGGTCGTCCGTGTCCGGCGAGCAGGAAGAGCGGGAGCTGAAGGAGGGCCTCCTCAGGCTAGCGGCCGTGGCTGTGGAGGGCCCGGGCTGCTGTGCCCAGCGGGGACACGGAGCGGCGTCCAGGGACGCCGGGGGAACGGGCGAGCCCGGCCCAGGAGAGAGCAGCAGAGCGCGGCCGGACTCCGCCGGGCTCGGCTCTGGGCAGGCAGGCGCGGCTGGCCGACGCCTCCCCGGACGGCGGCCCAGCAGCCGTGCGCGCTCCCCGCGCGCGCGCGCGCGCGCCGCCGCCCAGAGGCTCCCTGGCCGCTGCCCCGCCCCACCCCCCCGCCCCCCCCACTCAGGCGGTGGACTGCGGACAGGGACAGGGACACCCTCCTGGGAGAACTGCTGGGGCCCCGCCCACACGCTCGCTCTCGGGGAACTGCAGCCTCCTCGGGTCTGACTGCAATGCCACACCCGAAACCATGCAACGTCTAGAAGAAAACATAGGCAGTATGCCCTTTGACAGCAGTCTTAGCAGCCTACTTTCAAGTACCACGTCTGACTGGGCAATGGAAACAAAGTACAAAATGAACAAACGGGACTACATCAAAGTGAAAAAAAATCTTCTGCACGGCAAAGGAAACCATCCACAAAACCAAAACACAACCTAACAACTGGGAGAAGATACTTGCAAACCATATATCGGATAAGGGGTTTATATCCAAAACACAGAAAGAACTCCGACAGCTCAACAACAACAAAAAATCAACAACCCGATTAAAAAGACGGGCAAAAGATCTGAGCAGTGACTTCTCCAAAGAAGGTATACGGGTGGCCAACAGGCACATGGAAAGGGGCTCAACATCATTAGCGATCAGAGGAAGGCAAATCAAAACTACAAGGAGAGGTCACCTTCCTCTGGTCAGAATGGCTCTAATTAACAAGACAGGAGACAAGTGTCGGAGAGGACGTGGAGAGAAGGGAACTCTCCTACACTGCTGGTGGGAGTGCAGACTGGTGCAGCCACCATGGAAAGCCGTATGGAGTATCCTCAGAAAACTAAGAATACAATCTACCATATGTATGATCCAGCTAGCCCACTGCTGGGTATTTATCCAAAGAACTGGAAAACACCAATGCAGAAAGACACATGCACCCCTAGGTTCACTGCAGCATTATTCACAACAGCCAAAACTTGGAAGCAACCTAGGTGCCCATCAAGGGAAGTATGGACAGAGAAGATGTGGTGTGTATACACAATGGAATGCTACTCGGCCCTAAGAAACGATGAGATCCGGCCATTTGTGACAACGTGGATGGACCTTGAGGGTATTATGCGAAGTGAAATAAATCAGAGGGAGAAAGTCAAACACCGTGTGATCTCACTCATGAGTACATGATAAAAACAATGACGAACACGCACAGAGCAACGGAGATTGGATTGGTGGTTACCGTAGGGGGAGGGGGGGAGGGGAGAGAGCCAAAGGGGCGATGAGGCTCACATGTGAGGTGACGGACTATAATTAGTTTTTGGGCGGTGAACACGACGTAATCTACACAGAATTCGAAATGTATTACAACGTACCTCTGGAAAGCTACGTGATGTTAGAATCCACTGTCACTGCAATAAAGTAAAATAAAATAAAATAAAACAAAATAAAATAAAGAAGTGTAGGAGCCTCAAGAGGCTAACAGGCTTTTGCAAAGTTATTCTAGGGATTTTTACGGCTTGGCTCAGGGCGGCAGACACCAGCCTGAGACACAGCTGTGACATAGCCACGAACTTCAACTCGACTATATTCCGACTGGAGGGAAGTCAAAACTACTGTAATCATAATTTATTGAAGGCTTCGCTTTGTGCCAGATCCTGCGCCGACTGCTTTGCACCAACTGTCTCGTTTAATCCTCACATCCAAAAGGTAGGTTACCGTTATTCTCCCCATTGTAAAGGTGAGGAGAGGAGGCGGAAGCAGAAAGATGGCAACCTGCCTGGAATTCACAGAAGGATTCTCTAGGTAATGACATGACTTTTGGACAAGACTTAAAGGTTTAACACATGACAGTGAAGACGCAGATCCCAGTATCACAGAACGTGAAAAACACTGAGTCCTGCCAAATGGATTAAAACACTAACTATGGATCCTCACAATCTCTTGGCCTGTTTTCTCAGGTGAGGGAAAACCCGGTGTGGAAAACCGTTGAGGAGATGTCTGCAGATGAGGACTATGGCTGGTCTTTAAAGCCGGGAACTATCCCAGTAGATTCTGAGTCAGTGGGTCCAGAGTAGGCCTCGAGCGTCTCCGTTCTTTGACAGAGCCCCACAGGCTACACTCCCGTGCCCTTGGAGTTGGGAAGTACCGTCAGGCGCTACATCAGGACGTTTCAGTCAACAACGGGGGTCCCAAAAGATTAGTCCCATAGAGCCAAGGTGTATAGGAGGCTCTGCCATCTAGGTTTATGAACTCCGTGGTGCTTGCACGCTCACGAGATTGCCTGACCGTGACGCACTCCTCAGAACCTAGCCCCACTGTTAAGCAAAGCATGACTGCACTGCCTTAGATTCTCCACGGTTCCGGACCCTGCACGGTTTAGATGACTGCACACGCAGAGGGCACCGCGTCTGAGGCAGAGAGCGGCTGGAGTCACAAAAGCTCTCGACAGAGAGTCAAGGAAAGGCGTGCTCTGCTTACACGACTCTCTACTTTTCCCTGGGTCTGAACTATTTTACAGCTAATCTACTTTTTTTAACCGAGCAGCTCTGCCAAGAAAAAGTTACCAACAAATACCAGCCAAACCAATATAAGCGATACCTATTAAATAAGCCTGACCCTACTAGGCTACTGACAAGGCTTTTATTTCCCTGGGATAATCTGGACAGCATTAGATTCTGTTACCAAGAGCAGCCAAGTCGAGGGAGATTATTTCTAATTCCACAGTGCCACAGATGCGGTCAGTAGCAACTGCAAGCTGGAAAGGAAACAAAGCCGGGTGTAATCCATTCCAGTTCACACGTTGCACGAGGGACAGCCTCCAAGCCTTGAATACTTATGTATGCATTTATCCATTTATTTAATCAACCACTACTAACGCCTACTGAAGGCCAGACACTGCTCTAAGTACTTTACGGACATGAAATAGCCTCTAACCTTTACACTCACCTATGGAGTGTGTGTTATAATCATCCCCGTTTTACAGATCAGGAAACTGACACACAGAATGGTACAGTAACTTGCCCAAGTTCACACAGCCCGTAGGTGGCAGAGCTAGGACCCATGTGACAGAGTCTGGCTCCAGAGTCCACGTGCTGAATCACCACGCTTAGTCTCCGAAAGCCTATAGAAAGCGCCAGCCTTAATCGAAAAGTTTGGTTTTCCCCACCCTACAGTCCCTACGCGGCCCCAGTCTCCAGGGCATGCTTTCAGCTCCTCTGACAGGCCATCCTCCTCCCTTGCCCTGTCCCAACGCTCTCCCGCACAAGTCCTCCTTTGCTTTTAGGCATCTGCTCTCAGCTTCAACATCACTGCCTAAGTCACAAAGTCTAACAGTAAATGCCGTATTTCTCAGCACTCAACACAGAATGGCTTTTACGTATCTCCTAGGTAATTAGTTGCTGCCTATCTGTCCTTTCCAACTAGGCTGCGAGGTCCAGTACGTCAAACACCCTGTCAGTCTTGCCCACCAAGTGTCCAGACCACTGAACACGCACCGACCCGAGGAAAGGAAGTCCCAAAGTCAACTCTCCAGACTTTCTGTGGAAGGAGGGAACGAACGGAGCACCCTCCAGCCTCACGCTTTCTTTGCCAGAC
>NW_027221859.1:0-23535 GCF_041296265.1 Equus caballus | reverse complement strand
GTTACCATAGGGGGAGGGGGGAGGGGAGAGAGCCAAAGGGGTGATGAGGCTCACATGTGAGGTGACGGACTATCATTAGTTTTCGGGTGGTGAACACGATGTAATCTACACAGAATTCAAAATATATTACAACGTACATCTGAAAGCTATATCATCTTAGGATCCACTGTTACTGCAATAAAATAAAATAAAATAAAATAAAATAAAATAAAATAAAATAAAATAAAATAAAAAAGTGTAGGAGCCTCAAGAGGCTAACAGGCTTTTGAAAAGTTATTCCAGGATTTTTATGGCTTAGCTCAGGGCGGCAGACACCAGCCTGAGACACAGCTGTGGCACAGCTACTAACTTCAACTAAACTGTATTCCGACTGGAGGGAAATCAAAACTACTGCAATCATAATTTCTTGAAGGCTTCACTTTGTGCCAGATCCTGTGCCGACTGCTTTGCACCAACTGTCTCATTTAATCCTCACATCCAAAAGGCAGGTTACCGTTATTCTCCCCATTGTCAAGGTGAGGAGGCGGAAGCAGAAAGATGGCAATCTGCCTGGAATTCACAGAAGGATTCTCTAGGTAATGACATGACTTTTGGACAAGATTTCAAGGTTTAACACATTACAGTGCAGATGCAGATCCCAGTATCACAGAACGTGAAAAACACTGAGTCCTGCCAAATGTCTTAAAACACTAATTATGGATCCTCACAATCTCTTGGCCTGTTTTCTCAGATGAGGGAAAACCCAGCGTGAAAAACCGTTGATGAGATGTCTGCAGAGGAGGACTACGTCTGGTCTTTAAAGCCGGGACCTATCCCAGTAGATTCTGAGTCAGTGGGTCCAGAGTAGGCCTTGAGCGTCTCTGTTCTTTTCCAAAGCCCCACAGGCTACACTTCCGTGCCCTTGGAGTTGGGAAGTACAGTCATGCCCTACATCGGGACGTTTCAGTCAACAACGGGGGTCCCATCAGATTAGTCCCATATGGCCTAGGTGTGTAGGAGGCTCTGCCATCCAGGTTTAGGAACTCCGTGGTGTTTGCACAGTCTCGAGATTGCCTGACCATGACACACTCCTCAGAACTCATCCCCACTGTTAAGCAAAGCATGACTATAACCGCCTTGGATTCTCCACGGTCCCAGACCTGAACTGTTTAGATGACTGCACACGCAGAGGGCACCGTGTCTGAGGCAGAGAGCAGCTGGAATCACAAAAGCTCTCGACAGAGAGTCAAGGAAAGGCGTGCTCTGCTTACACGACTCTCTACTTTTCTCTGGGTCTGAACCATTTCCTAGCTAATCTGCTTTTTTTAACCGAGCAGCTTTGCCAAAAAAAAAAAAAAAGAAAAAACACAAAGTTACCAACAAACACTAAACAAACCAATATAAACAATACATATTAAATAAGCCTAACCCTACTATGCTACTGAAAAGGCTTTTATTTCCCTGGGATAATTTGGACAGCATTAGATTGTTTTACCAAGAGCAGCCAAGTCGAGGCAGATTATTTCTAATTCCACAGTGCTGCAGATGCGGTCAGTAGCAACTGCAAGCCGAAAGGAAACAAAACAAAACAAAGTTGGGTGTAATCCATTCAAGTTCACACGTTTCACCAGGGACAGCCTCCAAGCCTTGAATAGTTAGGTATGCATTTAGCCATTTCTTTAATCAACCACTACTAACGCCTGCTAAAGGCCAGACACTGCTCTAAGTACTTTACGGATATGAAATATCCTCTCACCTTTACACTCACCTATGGAGTGTGTATGATAATCATCCCCGTTTTACAGATCAGGAAACTGACACACAGAATGGTACAGTAACTTGCCCGAGTTCACACAGCCCGTAGGTGGCAGAGCCAGGACCCATGTGACAGAGTCTGGCTCCAGAGTCCACGTTCTGAATCACCACGCTCAGTCCCCAAAAACCTAGAGAAAGCGCCAGCCTCAATCGAAAAGTTTTCTTTTCCCCACCCTACAGTCCCTACGCGGCGGCCCCAGTCTCCAGGGCATGCTTTCAGCTCCTCTGACAGGCCCTACTCCTCCCTTGCCCTGTCCCAACACTCTCCCGCACAGGTCCTCCTTTTCTTTTAGGCATCTGCTCTCAGCTTCAACATCACTGCCTGAGTCACCAAGTCTAACAGGAAATGCCGTCTTTCTCAACACTCAACACAAAATTGCTTTTACGTATCTCCTAGGTAATTGGTTGCTGCCTGTCTGTCCTTTCCAACCAGGCTGTGAGGGCCAGTACGTCAAACAGCCTGTCAGTCTTGCTCACCAAGTGTCCAGACCACTGAACACGCACCGACCAGAGGAAAGGAAGGACTTGTCCCAAAGTCAACTCTCCAGACTTTCTGTGCAAGGAGGGAACGAACGGAGCACCCTCCAGCCTCACGCTTTCTCTTCCATGCTTTCAAGTGTGGGGCACATACCTCTGCTCACAACGCTCCCCGGACAGCCCCCACTGCACCCCTAACAGGTAGACTTCTGCACAGTCACGGGCTTTGGAAAGCACTGGCTCTGCACACAAATCTTACGTGGCCCTCGACAGGCCACTTCCCCTGAACCGGCCTGAGCTTCAGGCCCACAACAGGCTTCGTGAAAACCCCAACGGAACGTAGCCTCGAAAAGAGGGAGACCCGCACTCCTCAGAACGCCTCGAGACCAGTGTCCTTATCGACTTCGCGTCTGTCCTTCCAAGAGCCAAGACCACGGCTGGCGCTTCAGCGCCCGACTCCCGGGCACCGCATGCCCAGGCTGGCCCCTGGGCAGGTGCCCGGCACACACCGCCCGTTCCACGAACGCCTCAAGCGCACGAAGAGACCCCCTCGCTCCCCGCACCGCACAGCTGTCCCGCGACCTGACGGGCACCTCTCGGCGCACAAGCCTATTCCTCAGGGACACGCTCGCCTCCCACCAGCCCCCAGGCCCACGCCCCCCAGGTACCTCTCTCAGATGGAATCCTCTTCGCAGGCGCCCTGGTCGTCCGTGTCCGGCGAGCAGGAAGAGCGGGAGCTGAAGGACGGCCTCCTCAGGCTAGCGGCCGTGGCTGTGCACGGCCCGGGCTGCTGTGCCCAGCGGGGACGCGGAGCGCCGTCCACGGACGCCGGGGGAACGGACGAGCCCGGCCCGGGAGAGAGCAGCACAGCGCGGCCGGACTCCGCCGGGCTCGGCTCTGGGCAGGCAGGCGCGGCTCGCCGACGCCTCCCACGCCTCCCAGGACGGCGGCCCAGCAGCCGCGCGCTCCTCTCCTCTCCTCGCGCGCAGCGCCGCAGCGCGCGCCGCCGCCCAGACGCTGCCCGGCCGTTGCCCCGCCCCCCCCCCTCCGGCGGTGGACTGCGGACAGCGACGGGGACACCCTCCTGGGAGAACTCCTGCGGCCCCGCCCACATGCTTGGGACCTTCGCGGAGCGGGAAGGTGCGCTGACAGGGACGCAGGGTCCCCGCTACGCTCGCTCTCGGGGAACTGCAGCCTCCTCCCTCGGCTTTCACTTGAATGTCACACCCGAAACCATGCAACGTCTACAAGCAAACATAGGCAGTGTGCTCTTTGACATCAGTCTTAGCAGCCTATTTTCAAGTACCACGTCTGACTGGGCAAGGGAAACAAAATACAAAATGAACAAACGGGACTACATCAAAGTCAAAAAACATCCTCTGCACCGCAAAGGAAACCATCCACAAAACCAAAACACAACCTAACAACTGGGAGAAGATTCTTGCAAACCGTATATCGGATAAGGGGTTAATATCCAAAACACAGAAAGAACTCATACATCTCAACAGCAAAAAACATCAACAACCCAATTGAAAAGGCGGGCAAAAGATCTGAGCAGTGATTTCTCCAAAGAAGGTATACGGATGGCCAACAGGCATATGGAAAGGGACTCAACATCCTTAGCGATCAGAGAAATGCAAATCACAACTACAAGGAGATGTCCCTTACTCTGGTCAGAATGGCTCTAATTAACAAGACAAGAGACAAGTGTCGGAGAGGATGTGCAGAGAAGGGAACTCTCCTGCACTGCTGGTGGGAGGGCAGACTGGTGCAGCCACTACGGAAAGCAGGATGGAGTATCCTCAGAAAACTAAGAATACATCTACCATATGTATGATCCAGCTAGCCCACTGCTGGCTATTCATCCAAAGAACTTGAAAACACCAATGCAGAGGGACACATGCACCCTAGGCTCACTGCAGCATTATTCACAACAGCCAAAACTTGGAAGCAACCTAGGTGCCCATCAAGGGAAGAATGGATAAAGAAGATGTGGTATGTATACACAATGGAATGCCACTCGGCCCTAAGAAATGATGAGATCCGCCCATTTGTGACAACGTCGATGGACCTTGAGGGTATTATGTGAAGTGAAATAAATCAGAGGGACAAAGTCAAACACCGTGTGATCTCACTCATAAGGAGAAGATAAAAACAACGACAAACGCACACAGAGCAAAGGAGATTGCATTAGTGGTTACCATAGGGGGAGGGGGGAGGGGAGAGAGCCAAAGGGGTGATGAGGCTCACATGTGAGGTGACGGACTATCATTAGTTTTCGGGTGGTGAACACGATGTAATCTACACAGAATTCAAAATATATTACAACGTACATCTGAAAGCTATATCATCTTAGGATCCACTGTTACTGCAATAAAATAAAATAAAATAAAATAAAATAAAATAAAATAAAATAAAATAAAATAAAAAGTGTAGGAGCCTCAAGAGGCTAACAGGCTTTTGAAAAGTTATTCCAGGATTTTTATGGCTTAGCTCAGGGCGGCAGACACCAGCCTGAGACACAGCTGTGGCACAGCTACTAACTTCAACTAAACTGTATTCCGACTGGAGGGAAATCAAAACTACTGCAATCATAATTTCTTGAAGGCTTCACTTTGTGCCAGATCCTGTGCCGACTGCTTTGCACCAACTGTCTCATTTAATCCTCACATCCAAAAGGCAGGTTACCGTTATTCTCCCCATTGTCAAGGTGAGGAGGCGGAAGCAGAAAGATGGCAATCTGCCTGGAATTCACAGAAGGATTCTCTAGGTAATGACATGACTTTTGGACAAGATTTCAAGGTTTAACACATTACAGTGCAGATGCAGATCCCAGTATCACAGAACGTGAAAAACACTGAGTCCTGCCAAATGTCTTAAAACACTAATTATGGATCCTCACAATCTCTTGGCCTGTTTTCTCAGATGAGGGAAAACCCAGCGTGAAAAACCGTTGATGAGATGTCTGCAGAGGAGGACTACGTCTGGTCTTTAAAGCCGGGACCTATCCCAGTAGATTCTGAGTCAGTGGGTCCAGAGTAGGCCTTGAGCGTCTCTGTTCTTTTCCAAAGCCCCACAGGCTACACTTCCGTGCCCTTGGAGTTGGGAAGTACAGTCATGCCCTACATCGGGACGTTTCAGTCAACAACGGGGTCCCATCAGATTAGTCCCATATGGCCTAGGTGTGTAGGAGGCTCTGCATCCAGGTTTAGGAACTCCGTGGTGTTTGCACAGTCTCGAGATTGCCTGACCATGACACACTCCTCAGAACTCATCCCCACTGTTAAGCAAAGCATGACTATACCGCCTTGGATTCTCCACGGTCCCAGACCTGAACTGTTTAGATGACTGCACACGCAGAGGGCACCGTGTCTGAGGCAGAGAGCAGCTGGAATCACAAAAGCTCTCGACAGAGAGTCAAGGAAAGGCGTGCTCTGCTTACACGACTCTCTACTTTTCTCTGGGTCTGAACCATTTCCTAGCTAATCTGCTTTTTTAACCGAGCAGCTTTGCCAAAAAAAAAAAAAAGAAAAAACACAAAGTTACCAACAAACACTAAACAAACCAATATAAACAATACATATTAAATAAGCCTAACCCTACTATGCTACTGAAAAGGCTTTTATTTCCCTGGGATAATTTGGACAGCATTAGATTGTTTTACCAAGAGCAGCCAAGTCGAGGCAGATTATTTCTAATTCCACAGTGCTGCAGATGCGGTCAGTAGCAACTGCAAGCCGGAAAGGAAACAAAACAAAACAAAGTTGGGTGTAATCCATTCAAGTTCACACGTTTCACCAGGGACAGCCTCCAAGCCTTGAATAGTTAGGTATGCATTTAGCCATTTCTTTAATCAACCACTACTAACGCCTGCTAAAGGCCAGACACTGCTCTAAGTACTTTTACGGATATGAAATATCCTCTCACCTTTACACTCACCTATGGAGTGTGTATGATAATCATCCCCGTTTTACAGATCAGGAAACTGACACACAGAATGGTACAGTAACTTGCCCGAGTTCACACAGCCCGTAGGTGGCAGAGCCAGGACCCATGTGACAGAGTCTGGCTCCAGAGTCCACGTTCTGAATCACCACGCTCAGTCCCCAAAAACCTAGAGAAAGCGCCAGCCTCAATCGAAAAGTTTTCTTTTCCCCACCCTACAGTCCCTACGCGGCGGCCCCAGTCTCCAGGGCATGCTTTCAGCTCCTCTGACAGGCCCTACTCCTCCTTGCCCTGTCCCAACACTCTCCCGCACAGGTCCTCCTTTTCTTTTAGGCATCTGCTCTCAGCTTCAACATCACTGCCTGAGTCACCAAGTCTAACAGGAAATGCCGTCTTTCTCAACACTCAACACAAAATTGCTTTTACGTATCTCCTAGGTAATTGGTTGCTGCCTGTCTGTCCTTTCCAACCAGGCTGTGAGGGCCAGTACGTCAAACAGCCTGTCAGTCTTGCTCACCAAGTGTCCAGACCACTGAACACGCACCGACCAGAGGAAAGGAAGGACTTGTCCCAAAGTCAACTCTCCAGACTTTCTGTGCAAGGAGGGAACGAACGGAGCACCCTCCCAGCCTCACGCTTTCTCTTCCATGCTTTCAAGTGTGGGGCACATACCTCTGCTCACAACGCTCCCCGGACAGCCCCCACTGCACCCCTAACAGGTAGACTTCTGCACAGTCACGGGCTTTGGAAAGCACTGGCTCTGCACACAAATCTTACGTGGCCCTCGACAGGCCACTTCCCCTGAACCGGCCTGAGCTTCAGGCCCACAACAGGCTTCGTGAAAACCCCAACGGAACGTAGCCTCGAAAAGAGGGAGACCCGCACTCCTCAGAACGCCTCGAGACCAGTGTCCTTATCGACTTCGCGTCTGTCCTTCCAAGAAGCCAAGACCACGGCTGGCGCTTCAGCGCCCGACTCCCGGGCACCGCATGCCCAGGCTGGCCCCTGGGCAGGTGCCCGGCACACACCGCCCGTTCCACGAACGCCTCAAGCGCACGAAGAGACCCCCTCGCTCCCCGCGCCGCACAGCTGTCCCGCGACCTGACGGGCACCTCTCGGCGCACAAGCCTATTCCTCAGGGACACGCTCGCCTCCCACCAGCCCCCAGGCCCACGCCCCCCAGGTACCTCTCTCAGATGGAATCCTCTTCGCAGGCGCCCTGGTCGTCCGTGTCCGGCGAGCAGGAAGAGCGGGAGCTGAAGGACGGCCTCCTCAGGCTAGCGGCCGTGGCTGTGCACGGCCCGGGCTGCTGTGCCCAGCGGGGACGCGGAGCGCCGTCCACGGACGCCGGGGGAACGGACGAGCCCGGCCCGGGAGAGAGCAGCACAGCGCGGCCGGACTCCGCCGGGCTCGGCTCTGGGCAGGCAGGCGCGGCTCGCCGACGCCTCCCACGCCTCCCAGGACGGCGGCCCAGCAGCCGCGCGCTCCTCTCCTCTCCTCGCGCGCAGCGCGCGCAGCGCGCCGCCGCCCAGACGCTGCCCGGCCGTTGCCCCGCCCCCCCCCCCTCCGGCGGTGGACTGCGGACAGCGACGGGGACACCCTCCTGGGAGAACTCCTGCGGCCCCGCCCACATGCTTGGGACCTTCGCGGAGCGGGAAGGTGCGCTGACAGGGACGCAGGGTCCCCGCTACGCTCGCTCTCGGGGAACTGCAGCCTCCTCCCTCGGCTTTCACTTGAATGTCACACCCGAAACCATGCAACGTCTACAAGCAAACATAGGCAGTGTGCTCTTTGACATCAGTCTTAGCAGCCTATTTTCAAGTACCACGTCTGACTGGGCAAGGGAAACAAAATACAAAATGAACAAACGGGACTACATCAAAGTCAAAAAACATCCTCTGCACCGCAAAGGAAACCATCCACAAAACCAAAACACAACCTAACAACTGGGAGAAGATTCTTGCAAACCGTATATCGGATAAGGGGTTAATATCCAAAACACAGAAAGAACTCATACATCTCAACAGCAAAAAACATCAACAACCCAATTGAAAAGGCGGGCAAAAGATCTGAGCAGTGATTTCTCCAAAGAAGGTATACGGATGGCCAACAGGCATATGGAAAGGGACTCAACATCCTTAGCGATCAGAGAAATGCAAATCACAACTACAAGGAGATGTCCCCTTACTCTGGTCAGAATGGCTCTAATTAACAAGACAAGAGACAAGTGTCGGAGAGGATGTGCAGAGAAGGGAACTCTCCTGCACTGCTGGTGGGAGGGCAGACTGGTGCAGCCACTACGGAAAGCAGGATGGAGTATCCTCAGAAAACTAAGAATACATCTACCATATGTATGATCCAGCTAGCCCACTGCTGGCTATTCATCAAAGAACTTGAAAACACCAATGCAGAGGGACACATGCACCCCTAGGCTCACTGCAGCATTATTCACAACAGCCAAAACTTGGAAGCAACCTAGGTGCCCATCAAGGAAGAATGGATAAAGAAGATGTGGTATGTATACACAATGGAATGCCACTCGGCCCTAAGAAATGATGAGATCCGCCCATTTGTGACAACGTCGATGGACCTTGAGGGTATTATGTGAAGTGAAATAAATCAGAGGGACAAAGTCAAACACCGTGTGATCTCACTCATAAGGAGAAGATAAAAACAACGACAAACGCACACAGAGCAAAGGAGATTGCATTGGTGGTTACCATAGGGGGAGGGGGGAGGGGAGAGAGCCAAAGGGGTGATGAGGCTCACATGTGAGGTGACGGACTATCATTAGTTTTCGGGTGGTGAACACGATGTAATCTACACAGAATTCAAAATATATTTCAACGTACATCTGAAAGCTATATCATCTTAGGATCCACTGTTACTGCAATAAAATAAAATAAAATAAAATAAAATAAAATAAAATAAAATAAAAAAGTGTAGGAGCCTCAAGAGGCTAACAGGCTTTTGAAAAGTTATTCCAGGGATTTTTATGCTTAGCTCAGGGCGGCAGACACCAGCCTGAGACACAGCTGTGGCACAGCTACTAACTTCAACTAAACTGTATTCCGACTGGAGGGAAATCAAAACTACTGCAATCATAATTTCTTGAAGGCTTCACTTTGTGCCAGATCCTGTGCCGACTGCTTTGCACCAACTGTCTCATTTAATCCTCACATCCAAAAGGCAGGTTACCGTTATTCTCCCCATTGTCAAGGTGAGGAGGCGGAAGCAGAAAGATGGCAATCTGCCTGGAATTCACAGAAGGATTCTCTAGGTAATGACATGACTTTTGGACAAGATTTCAAGGTTTAACACATTACAGTGCAGATGCAGATCCAGTATCACAGAACGTGAAAAACACTGAGTCCTGCCAAATGTCTTAAAACACTAATTATGGATCCTCACAATCTCTTGGCCTGTTTTCTCAGATGAGGGAAAACCCAGCGTGAAAAACCGTTGATGAGATGTCTGCAGAGGAGGACTACGTCTGGTCTTTAAAGCCGGGACCTATCCCAGTAGATTCTGAGTCAGTGGGTCCAGAGTAGGCCTTGAGCGTCTCTGTTCTTTTCCAAAGCCCCACAGGCTACACTTCCGTGCCCTTGGAGTTGGGAAGTACAGTCATGCCCTACATCGGGACGTTTCAGTCAACAACGGGGGTCCCATCAGATTAGTCCCATATGGCCTAGGTGTGTAGGAGGCTCTGCCATCCAGGTTTAGGAACTCCGTGGTGTTTGCACAGTCTCGAGATTGCCTGACCATGACACACTCCTCAGAACTCATCCCCACTGTTAAGCAAAGCATGACTATACCGCCTTGGATTCTCCACGGTCCCAGACCTGAACTGTTTAGATGACTGCACACGCAGAGGGCACCGTGTCTGAGGCAGAGAGCAGCTGGAATCACAAAAGCTCTCGACAGAGAGTCAAGGAAAGGCGTGCTCTGCTTACACGACTCTCTACTTTTCTCTGGGTCTGAACCATTTCCTAGCTAATCTGCTTTTTTTAACCGAGCAGCTTTGCCAAAAAAAAAAAAAAGAAAAAACACAAAGTTACCAACAAACACTAACAAACCAATATAAACAATACATATTAAATAAGCCTAACCCTACTATGCTACTGAAAAGGCTTTTATTTCCCTGGGATAATTTGGACAGCATTAGATTGTTTTACCAAGAGCAGCCAAGTCGAGGCAGATTATTTCTAATTCCACAGTGCTGCAGATGCGGTCAGTAGCAACTGCAAGCCGGAAAGGAAACAAAACAAAACAAAGTTGGGTGTAATCCATTCAAGTTCACACGTTTCACCAGGGACAGCCTCCAAGCCTTGAATAGTTAGGTATGCATTTAGCCATTTCTTTAATCAACCACTACTAACGCCTGCTAAAGGCCAGACACTGCTCTAAGTACTTTACGGATATGAAATATCCTCTCACCTTTACACTCACCTATGGAGTGTGTATGATAATCATCCCCGTTTTACAGATCAGGAAACTGACACACAGAATGGTACAGTAACTTGCCCGAGTTCACACAGCCCGTAGGTGGCAGAGCCAGGACCCATGTGACAGAGTCTGGCTCCAGAGTCCACGTTCTGAATCACCACGCTCAGTCCCCAAAAACCTAGAGAAAGCGCCAGCCTCAATCGAAAAGTTTTCTTTTCCCCACCCTACAGTCCCTACGCGGCGGCCCCAGTCTCCAGGGCATGCTTTCAGCTCCTCTGACAGGCCCTACTCCTCCCTTGCCCTGTCCCAACACTCTCCCGCACAGGTCCTCCTTTTCTTTTAGGCATCTGCTCTCAGCTTCAACATCACTGCCTGAGTCACCAAGTCTAACAGGAAATGCCGTCTTTCTCAACACTCAACACAAAATTGCTTTTACGTATCTCCTAGGTAATTGGTTGCTGCCTGTCTGTCCTTTCCAACCAGGCTGTGAGGGCCAGTACGTCAAACAGCCTGTCAGTCTTGCTCACCAAGTGTCCAGACCACTGAACACGCACCGACCAGAGGAAAGGAAGGACTTGTCCCAAAGTCAACTCTCCAGACTTTCTGTGCAAGGAGGGAACGAACGGAGCACCCTCCAGCCTCACGCTTTCTCTTCCATGCTTTCAAGTGTGGGGCACATACCTCTGCTCACAACGCTCCCCGGACAGCCCCACTGCACCCCTAACAGGTAGACTTCTGCACAGTCAAGGGCTTTGGAAAGCACTGGCTCTGCACACAAATCTTACGTGGCCCTCGACAGGCCACTTCCCCTGAACCGGCCTGAGCTTCAGGCCCAAAACAGGCTTCGTGAAAACCCCAACGGAACGTAGCCTCGAAAAGAGGGAGACCCGCACTCCTCAGAACGCCTCGAGACCAGTGTCCTTATCGACTTCGCGTCTGTCCTTCCAAGAAGCCAAGACCACGGCTGGCGCTTCAGCGCCCGACTCCCGGGCACCGCATGCCCAGGCTGGCCCCTGGGCAGGTGCCCGGCACACACCGCCCGTTCCACGAACGCCTCAAGCGCACGAAGAGACCCCCTCGCTCCCCGCGCCGCACAGCTGTCCCGCGACCTGACGGGCACCTCTCGGCGCACAAGCCTATTCCTCAGGGACACGCTCGCCTCCCACCAGCCCCCAGGCCCACGCCCCCCAGGTACCTCTCTCAGATGGAATCCTCTTCGCAGGCGCCCTGGTCGTCCGTGTCCGGCGAGCAGGAAGAGCGGGAGCTGAAGGACGGCCTCCTCAGGCTAGCGGCCGTGGCTGTGCACGGCCCGGGCTGCTGTGCCCAGCGGGGACGCGGAGCGCCGTCCACGGACGCCGGGGGAACGGACGAGCCCGGCCCGGGAGAGAGCAGCACAGCGCGGCCGGACTCCGCCGGGCTCGGCTCTGGGCAGGCAGGCGCGGCTCGCCGACGCCTCCCACGCCTCCCAGGACGGCGGCCCAGCAGCCGCGCGCTCCTCTCCTCTCCTCGCGCGCGCTAGCGCGCGCGCCGCCGCCCAGACGCTGCCCGGCCGTTGCCCCGCCCCCCCCCCCTCCGGCGGTGGACTGCGGACAGCGACGGGGACACCCTCCTGGGAGAACTCCTGCGGCCCCGCCCACATGCTTGGGACCTTCGCGGAGCGGGAAGGTGCGCTGACAGGGACGCAGGGTCCCCGCTACGCTCGCTCTCGGGGAACTGCAGCCTCCTCCCTCGGCTTTCACTTGAATGTCACACCCGAAACCATGCAACGTCTACAAGCAAACATAGGCAGTGTGCTCTTTGACATCAGTCTTAGCAGCCTATTTTCAAGTACCACGTCTGACTGGGCAAGGGAAACAAAATACAAAATGAACAAACGGGACTACATCAAAGTCAAAAAACATCCTCTGCACCGCAAAGGAAACCATCCACAAAACCAAAACACAACCTAACAACTGGGAGAAGATTCTTGCAAACCGTATATCGGATAAGGGGGTTAATATCCAAAACACAGAAAGAACTCATACATCTCAACAGCAAAAAACATCAACAACCCAATTGAAAAGGCGGGCAAAAGATCTGAGCAGTGATTTCTCCAAAGAAGGTATACGGATGGCCAACAGGCATATGGAAAGGGACTCAACATCCTTAGCGATCAGAGAAATGCAAATCACAACTACAAGGAGATGTCCCCTTACTCTGGTCAGAATGGCTCTAATTAACAAGACAAGAGACAAGTGTCGGAGAGGATGTGCAGAGAAGGGAACTCTCCTGCACTGCTGGTGGGAGGGCAGACTGGTGCAGCACTACGGAAAGCAGGATGGAGTATCCTCAGAAAACTAAGAATACATCTACCATATGTATGATCCAGCTAGCCCACTGCTGGCTATTCATCCAAAGAACTTGAAAACACCAATGCAGAGGGACACATGCACCCCTAGGCTCACTGCAGCATTATTCACAACAGCCAAAACTTGGAAGCAACCTAGGTGCCCATCAAGGGAAGAATGGATAAAGAAGATGTGGTATGTATACACAATGGAATGCCACTCGGCCCTAAGAAATGATGAGATCCGCCCATTTGTGACAACGTCGATGGACCTTGAGGGTATTATGTGAAGTGAAATAAATCAGAGGGACAAAGTCAAACACCGTGTGATCTCACTCATAAGGAGAAGATAAAAACAACGACAAACGCACACAGAGCAAAGGAGATTGCATTGGTGGTTACCATAGGGGGAGGGGGGAGGGGAGAGAGCCAAAGGGGTGATGAGGCTCACATGTGAGGTGACGGACTATCATTAGTTTTCGGGTGGTGAACACGATGTAATCTACACAGAATTCAAAATATATTTCAACGTACATCTGAAAGCTATATCATCTTAGGATCCACTGTTACTGCAATAAATAAAATAAAATAAAATAAAATAAAATAAAATAAAATAAAAAAGTGTAGGAGCCTCAAGAGGCTAACAGGCTTTTGAAAAGTTATTCCAGGGATTTTTATGGCTTAGCTCAGGGCGGCAGACACCAGCCTGAGACACAGCTGTGGCACAGCTACTAACTTCAACTAAACTGTATTCCGACTGGAGGGAAATCAAAACTACTGCAATCATAATTTCTTGAAGGCTTCACTTTGTGCCAGATCCTGTGCCGACTGCTTTGCACCAACTGTCTCATTTAATCCTCACATCCAAAAGGCAGGTTACCGTTATTCTCCCCATTGTCAAGGTGAGGAGGCGGAAGCAGAAAGATGGCAATCTGCCTGGAATTCACAGAAGGATTCTCTAGGTAATGACATGACTTTTGGACAAGATTTCAAGGTTTAACACATTACAGTGCAGATGCAGATCCCAGTATCACAGAACGTGAAAAACACTGAGTCCTGCCAAATGTCTTAAAACACTAATTATGGATCCTCACAATCTCTTGGCCTGTTTTCTCAGATGAGGGAAAACCCAGCGTGAAAAACCGTTGATGAGATGTCTGCAGAGGAGGACTACGTCTGGTCTTTAAAGCCGGGACCTATCCCAGTAGATTCTGAGTCAGTGGGTCCAGAGTAGGCCTTGAGCGTCTCTGTTCTTTTCCAAAGCCCCACAGGCTACACTTCCGTGCCCTTGGAGTTGGGAAGTACAGTCATGCCCTACATCGGGACGTTTCAGTCAACAACGGGGGTCCATCAGATTAGTCCCATATGGCCTAGGTGTGTAGGAGGCTCTGCCATCCAGGTTTAGGAACTCCGTGGTGTTTGCACAGTCTCGAGATTGCCTGACCATGACACACTCCTCAGAACTCATCCCCACTGTTAAGCAAAGCATGACTATACCGCCTTGGATTCTCCACGGTCCCAGACCTGAACTGTTTAGATGACTGCACACGCAGAGGGCACCGTGTCTGAGGCAGAGAGCAGCTGGAATCACAAAAGCTCTCGACAGAGAGTCAAGGAAAGGCGTGCTCTGCTTACACGACTCTCTACTTTTCTCTGGGTCTGAACCATTTCCTAGCTAATCTGCTTTTTTTAACCGAGCAGCTTTGCCAAAAAAAAAAAAAAGAAAAAACACAAAGTTACCAACAAACACTAAACAAACCAATATAAACAATACATATTAAATAAGCCTAACCCTACTATGCTACTGAAAAGGCTTTTATTTCCCTGGGATAATTTGGACAGCATTAGATTGTTTTACCAAGAGCAGCCAAGTCGAGGCAGATTATTTCTAATTCCACAGTGCTGCAGATGCGGTCAGTAGCAACTGCAAGCCGGAAAGGAAACAAAACAAAACAAAGTTGGGTGTAATCCATTCAAGTTCACACGTTTCACCAGGGACAGCCTCCAAGCCTTGAATAGTTAGGTATGCATTTAGCCATTTCTTTAATCAACCACTACTAACGCCTGCTAAAGGCCAGACACTGCTCTAAGTACTTTACGGATATGAAATATCCTCTCACCTTTACACTCACCTATGGAGTGTGTATGATAATCATCCCCGTTTTACAGATCAGGAAACTGACACACAGAATGGTACAGTAACTTGCCCGAGTTCACACAGCCCGTAGGTGGCAGAGCCAGGACCCATGTGACAGAGTCTGGCTCCAGAGTCCACGTTCTGAATCACCACGCTCAGTCCCCAAAAACCTAGAGAAAGCGCCAGCCTCAATCGAAAAGTTTTCTTTTCCCCACCCTACAGTCCCTACGCGGCGGCCCCAGTCTCCAGGGCATGCTTTCAGCTCCTCTGACAGGCCCTACTCCTCCCTTGCCCTGTCCCAACACTCTCCCGCACAGGTCCTCCTTTTCTTTTAGGCATCTGCTCTCAGCTTCAACATCACTGCCTGAGTCACCAAGTCTAACAGGAAATGCCGTCTTTCTCAACACTCAACACAAAATTGCTTTTACGTATCTCCTAGGTAATTGGTTGCTGCCTGTCTGTCCTTTCCAACCAGGCTGTGAGGGCCAGTACGTCAAACAGCCTGTCAGTCTTGCTCACCAAGTGTCCAGACCACTGAACACGCACCGACCAGAGGAAAGGAAGGACTTGTCCCAAAGTCAACTCTCCAGACTTTCTGTGCAAGGAGGGAACGAACGGAGCACCCTCCAGCCTCACGCTTTCTCTTCCATGCTTTCAAGTGTGGGGCACATACCTCTGCTCACAACGCTCCCCGGACAGCCCCCACTGCACCCCTAACAGGTAGACTTCTGCACAGTCACGGGCTTTGGAAAGCACTGGCTCTGCACACAAATCTTACGTGGCCCTCGACAGGCCACTTCCCCTGAACCGGCCTGAGCTTCAGGCCCACAACAGGCTTCGTGAAAACCCCAACGGAACGTAGCCTCGAAAAGAGGGAGACCCGCACTCCTCAGAACGCCTCGAGACCAGTGTCCTTATCGACTTCGCGTCTGTCCTTCCAAGAAGCCAAGACCACGGCTGGCGCTTCAGCGCCCGACTCCCGGGCACCGCATGCCCAGGCTGGCCCCTGGGCAGGTGCCCGGCACACACCGCCCGTTCCACGAACGCCTCAAGCGCACGAAGAGACCCCCTCGCTCCCCGCGCCGCACAGCTGTCCCGCGACCTGACGGGCACCTCTCGGCGCACAAGCCTATTCCTCAGGGACACGCTCGCCTCCCACCAGCCCCCAGGCCCACGCCCCCCAGGTACCTCTCTCAGATGGAATCCTCTTCGCAGGCGCCCTGGTCGTCCGTGTCCGGCGAGCAGGAAGAGCGGGAGCTGAAGGACGGCCTCCTCAGGCTAGCGGCCGTGGCTGTGCACGGCCCGGGCTGCTGTGCCCAGCGGGGACGCGGAGCGCCGTCCACGGACGCCGGGGGAACGGACGAGCCCGGCCCGGGAGAGAGCAGCACAGCGCGGCCGGACTCCGCCGGGCTCGGCTCTGGGCAGGCAGGCGCGGCTCGCCGACGCCTCCCACGCCTCCCAGGACGGCGGCCCAGCAGCCGCGCGCTCCTCTCCTCTCCTCGCGCGCAGCGCGCGCGCGCCGCCGCCCAGACGCTGCCCGGCCGTTGCCCCGCCCCCCCCCCCTCCGGCGGTGGACTGCGGACAGCGACGGGGACACCCTCCTGGGAGAACTCCTGCGGCCCCGCCCACATGCTTGGGACCTTCGCGGAGCGGGAAGGTGCGCTGACAGGGACGCAGGGTCCCCGCTACGCTCGCTCTCGGGGAACTGCAGCCTCCTCCCTCGGCTTTCACTTGAATGTCACACCCGAAACCATGCAACGTCTACAAGCAAACATAGGCAGTGTGCTCTTTGACATCAGTCTTAGCAGCCTATTTTCAAGTACCACGTCTGACTGGGCAAGGGAAACAAAATACAAAATGAACAAACGGGACTACATCAAAGTCAAAAAAACATCCTCTGCACCGCAAAGGAAACCATCCACAAAACCAAAACACAACCTAACAACTGGGAGAAGATTCTTGCAAACCGTATATCGGATAAGGGTTAATATCCAAAACACAGAAAGAACTCATACATCTCAACAGCAAAAAACATCAACAACCCAATTGAAAAGGCGGGCAAAAGATCTGAGCAGTGATTTCTCCAAAGAAGGTATACGGATGGCCAACAGGCATATGGAAAGGGACTCAACATCCTTAGCGATCAGAGAAATGCAAATCACAACTACAAGGAGATGTCCCCTTACTCTGGTCAGAATGGCTCTAATTAACAAGACAAGAGACAAGTGTCGGAGAGGATGTGCAGAGAAGGGAACTCTCCTGCACTGCTGGTGGGAGGGCAGACTGGTGCAGCCACTACGGAAAGCAGGATGGAGTATCCTCAGAAAACTAAGAATACATCTACCATATGTATGATCCAGCTAGCCCACTGCTGGCTATTCATCCAAAGAACTTGAAAACACCAATGCAGAGGACACATGCACCCCTAGGCTCACTGCAGCATTATTCACAACAGCCAAAACTTGGAAGCAACCTAGGTGCCCATCAAGGAAGAATGGATAAAGAAGATGTGGTATGTATACACAATGGAATGCCACTCGGCCCTAAGAAATGATGAGATCCGCCCATTTGTGACAACGTCGATGGACCTTGAGGGTATTATGTGAAGTGAAATAAATCAGAGGGACAAAGTCAAACACCGTGTGATCTCACTCATAAGGAGAAGATAAAAACAACGACAAACGCACACAGAGCAAAGGAGATTGCATTGGTGGTTACCATAGGGGGAGGGGGGAGGGGAGAGAGCCAAAGGGGTGATGAGGCTCACATGTGAGGTGACGGACTATCATTAGTTTTCGGGTGGTGAACACGATGTAATCTACACAGAATTCAAAATATATTACAACGTACATCTGAAAGCTATATCATCTTAGGATCCACTGTTACTGCAATAAAATAAAATAAATAAAATAAAATAAAATAAAATAAAATAAAATAAAATAAAAAAGTGTAGGAGCCTCAAGAGGCTAACAGGCTTTTGAAAAGTTATTCCAGGGATTTTTATGGCTTAGCTCAGGGCGGCAGACACCAGCCTGAGACACAGCTGTGGCACAGCTACTAACTTCAACTAAACTGTATTCCGACTGGAGGGAAATCAAAACTTACTGCAATCATAATTTCTTGAAGGCTTCACTTTGTGCCAGATCCTGTGCCGACTGCTTTGCACCAACTGTCTCATTTAATCCTCACATCCAAAAGGCAGGTTACCGTTATTCTCCCCATTGTCAAGGTGAGGAGGCGGAAGCAGAAAGATGGCAATCTGCCTGGAATTCACAGAAGGATTCTCTAGGTAATGACATGACTTTTGGACAAGATTTCAAGGTTTAACACATTACAGTGCAGATGCAGATCCCAGTATCACAGAACGTGAAAAACACTGAGTCCTGCCAAATGTCTTAAAACACTAATTATGGATCCTCACAATCTCTTGGCCTGTTTTCTCAGATGAGGGAAAACCCAGCGTGAAAAACCGTTGATGAGATGTCTGCAGAGGAGGACTACGTCTGGTCTTTAAAGCCGGGACCTATCCCAGTAGATTCTGAGTCAGTGGGTCCAGAGTAGGCCTTGAGCGTCTCTGTTCTTTTCCAAAGCCCCACAGGCTACACTTCCGTGCCCTTGGAGTTGGGAAGTACAGTCATGCCCTACATCGGGACGTTTCAGTCAACAACGGGGGTCCCATCAGATTAGTCCCATATGGCCTAGGTGTGTAGGAGGCTCTGCCATCCAGGTTTAGGAACTCCGTGGTGTTTGCACAGTCTCGAGATTGCCTGACCATGACACACTCCTCAGAACTCATCCCCACTGTTAAGCAAAGCATGACTATACCGCCTTGGATTCTCCACGGTCCCAGACCTGAACTGTTTAGATGACTGCACACGCAGAGGGCACCGTGTCTGAGGCAGAGAGCAGCTGGAATCACAAAAGCTCTCGACAGAGAGTCAAGGAAAGGCGTGCTCTGCTTACACGACTCTCTACTTTTCTCTGGGTCTGAACCATTTCCTAGCTAATCTGCTTTTTTTAACCGAGCAGCTTTGCCAAAAAAAAAAAAAAAGAAAAAACACAAAGTTACCAACAAACACTAACAAACCAATATAAACAATACATATTAAATAAGCCTAACCCTACTATGCTACTGAAAAGGCTTTTATTTCCCTGGGATAATTGGACAGCATTAGATTGTTTTACCAAGAGCAGCCAAGTCGAGGCAGATTATTTCTAATTCCACAGTGCTGCAGATGCGGTCAGTAGCAACTGCAAGCCGGAAAGGAAACAAAACAAAACAAAGTTGGGTGTAATCCATTCAAGTTCACACGTTTCACCAGGGACAGCCTCCAAGCCTTGAATAGTTAGGTATGCATTTAGCCATTTCTTTAATCAACCACTACTAACGCCTGCTAAAGGCCAGACACTGCTCTAAGTACTTTACGGATATGAAATATCCTCTCACCTTTACACTCACCTATGGAGTGTGTATGATAATCATCCCCGTTTTACAGATCAGGAACTGACACACAGAATGGTACAGTAACTTGCCCGAGTTCACACAGCCCGTAGGTGGCAGAGCCAGGACCCATGTGACAGAGTCTGGCTCCAGAGTCCACGTTCTGAATCACCACGCTTAGTCCCCAAAAACCTAGAGAAAGCGCCAGCCTCAATCGAAAAGTTTTCTTTTCCCCACCCTACAGTCCCTACGCGGCGGCCCCAGTCTCCAGGGCATGCTTTCAGCTCCTCTGACAGGCCCTACTCCTCCCTTGCCCTGTCCCAACACTCTCCCGCACAGGTCCTCCTTTTCTTTTAGGCATCTGCTCTCAGCTTCAACATCACTGCCTGAGTCACCAAGTCTAACAGGAAATGCCGTCTTTCTCAACACTCAACACAAAATTGCTTTTACGTATCTCCTAGGTAATTGGTTGCTGCCTGTCTGTCCTTTCCAACCAGGCTGTGAGGGCCAGTACGTCAAACAGCCTGTCAGTCTTGCTCACCAAGTGTCCAGACCACTGAACACGCACCGACCAGAGGAAAGGAAGGACTTGTCCCAAAGTCAACTCTCCAGACTTTCTGTGCAAGGAGGGAACGAACGGAGCACCCTCCAGCCTCACGCTTTCTCTTCCATGCTTTCAAGTGTGGGGCACATACCTCTGCTCACAACGCTCCCCGGACAGCCCCCACTGCACCCCTAACAGGTAGACTTCTGCACAGTCACGGGCTTTGGAAAGCACTGGCTCTGCACACAAATCTTACGTGGCCCTCGACAGGCCACTTCCCCTGAACCGGCCTGAGCTTCAGGCCCACAACAGGCTTCGTGAAAACCCCAACGGAACGTAGCCTCGAAAAGAGGGAGACCCGCACTCCTCAGAACGCCTCGAGACCAGTGTCCTTATCGACTTCGCGTCTGTCCTTCCAAGAAGCCAAGACCACGGCTGGCGCTTCAGCGCCCGACTCCCGGGCACCGCATGCCCAGGCTGGCCCCTGGGCAGGTGCCCGGCACACACCGCCCGTTCCACGAACGCCTCAAGCGCACGAAGAGACCCCCTCGCTCCCCGCGCCGCACAGCTGTCCCGCGACCTGACGGGCACCTCTCGGCGCACAAGCCTATTCCTCAGGGACACGCTCGCCTCCCACCAGCCCCCAGGCCCACGCCCCCCAGGTACCTCTCTCAGATGGAATCCTCTTCGCAGGCGCCCTGGTCGTCCGTGTCCGGCGAGCAGGAAGAGCGGGAGCTGAAGGACGGCCTCCTCAGGCTAGCGGCCGTGCTGTGCACGGCCCGGGCTGCTGTGCCCAGCGGGGACGCGGAGCGCCGTCCACGGACGCCGGGGGAACGGACGAGCCCGGCCCGGGAGAGAGCAGCACAGCGCGGCCGGACTCCGCCGGGCTCGGCTCTGGGCAGGCAGGCGCGGCTCGCCGACGCCTCCCACGCCTCCCAGGACGGCGGCCCAGCAGCCGCGCGCTCCTCTCCTCTCCTCGCGCGCAGCGCGCGCGCGCGCCGCCGCCCAGACGCTGCCCGGCCGTTGCCCCGCCCCCCCCCCCTCCGGCGGTGGACTGCGGACAGCGACGGGGACACCCTCCTGGGAGAACTCCTGCGGCCCCGCCCACATGCTTGGGACCTTCGCGGAGCGGGAAGGTGCGCTGACAGGGACGCAGGGTCCCCGCTACGCTCGCTCTCGGGGAACTGCAGCCTCCTCCCTCGGCTTTCACTTGAATGTCACACCCGAAACCATGCAACGTCTACAAGCAAACATAGGCAGTGTGCTCTTTGACATCAGTCTTAGCAGCCTATTTTCAAGTACCACGTCTGACTGGGCAAGGGAAACAAAATACAAAATGAACAAACGGGACTACATCAAAGTCAAAAAACATCCTCTGCACCGCAAAGGAAACCATCCACAAAACCAAAACACAACCTAACAACTGGGAGAAGATTCTTGCAAACCGTATATCGGATAAGGGGTTAATATCCAAACACAGAAAGAACTCATACATCTCAACAGCAAAAAACATCAACAACCCAATTGAAAAGGCGGGCAAAAGATCTGAGCAGTGATTTCTCCAAAGAAGGTATACGGATGGCCAACAGGCATATGGAAAGGGACTCAACATCCTTAGCGATCAGAGAAATGCAAATCACAACTACAAGGAGATGTCCCCTTACTCTGGTCAGAATGGCTCTAATTAACAAGACAAGAGACAAGTGTCGGAGAGGATGTGCAGAGAAGGGAACTCTCCTGCACTGCTGTGGGAGGGCAGACTGGTGCAGCCACTACGGAAAGCAGGATGGAGTATCCTCAGAAAACTAAGAATACATCTACCATATGTATGATCCAGCTAGCCCACTGCTGGCTATTCATCCAAAGAACTTGAAAACACCAATGCAGAGGGACACATGCACCCCTAGGCTCACTGCAGCATTATTCACAACAGCCAAAACTTGGAAGCAACCTAGGTGCCCATCAAGGGAAGAATGGATAAAGAAGATGTGGTATGTATACACAATGGAATGCCACTCGGCCCTAAGAAATGATGAGATCCGCCCATTTGTGACAACGTCGATGGACCTTGAGGGTATTATGTGAAGTGAAATAAATCAGAGGGACAAAGTCAAACACCGTGTGATCTCACTCATAAGGAGAAGATAAAAACAACGACAAACGCACACAGAGCAAAGGAGATTGCATTGGTGGTTACCATAGGGGGAGGGGGGGAGGGGAGAGAGCCAAAGGGGTGATGAGGCTCACATGTGAGGTGACGGACTATCATTAGTTTTCGGGTGGTGAACACGATGTAATCTACACAGAATTCAAAATATATTACAACGTACATCTGAAAGCTATATCATCTTAGGATCCACTGTTACTGCAATAAAATAAAATAAAATAAAATAAAATAAAATAAATAAAATAAAATAAAATAAAAAAGTGTAGGAGCCTCAAGAGGCTAACAGGCTTTTGAAAAGTTATTCCAGGGATTTTTATGGCTTAGCTCAGGGCGGCAGACACCAGCCTGAGACACAGCTGTGGCACAGCTACTAACTTCAACTAAACTGTATTCCGACTGGAGGGAAATCAAAACTACTGCAATCATAATTTCTTGAAGGCTTCACTTTGTGCCAGATCCTGTGCCGACTGCTTTGCACCAACTGTCTCATTTAATCCTCACATCCAAAAGGCAGGTTACCGTTATTCTCCCCATTGTCAAGGTGAGGAGGCGGAAGCAGAAAGATGGCAATCTGCCTGGAATTCACAGAAGGATTCTCTAGGTAATGACATGACTTTTGGACAAGATTTCAAGGTTTAACACATTACAGTGCAGATGCAGATCCCAGTATCACAGAACGTGAAAAACACTGAGTCCTGCCAAATGTCTTAAAACACTAATTATGGATCCTCACAATCTCTTGGCCTGTTTTCTCAGATGAGGGAAAACCAGCGTGAAAAACCGTTGATGAGATGTCTGCAGAGGAGGACTACGTCTGGTCTTTAAGCCGGGACCTATCCCAGTAGATTCTGAGTCAGTGGGTCCAGAGTAGGCCTTGAGCGTCTCTGTTCTTTTCCAAAGCCCCACAGGCTACACTTCCGTGCCCTTGGAGTTGGGAAGTACAGTCATGCCCTACATCGGGACGTTCAGTCAACAACGGGGGTCCCATCAGATTAGTCCCATATGGCCTAGGTGTGTAGGAGGCTCTGCCATCCAGGTTTAGGAACTCCGTGGTGTTTGCACAGTCTCGAGATTGCCTGACCATGACACACTCCTCAGAACTCATCCCACTGTTAAGCAAAGCATGACTATACCGCCTTGGATTCT
The DNA here is from genome assembly GCF_041296265.1 of Equus caballus. Taxonomy (NCBI): domain Eukaryota; kingdom Metazoa; phylum Chordata; class Mammalia; order Perissodactyla; family Equidae; genus Equus; species Equus caballus. Next base: position 112 of record NW_027221859.1, on the reverse strand, counting down.
CCACGGTCCCAGACCTGAACTGTTTAGATGACTGCACACGCAGAGGGCACCGTGTCTGAGGCAGAGAGCAGCTGGAATCACAAAAGCTCTCGACAGAGAGTCAAGGAAAGGC
>NW_027221858.1:0-17002 GCF_041296265.1 Equus caballus | reverse complement strand
CCACGGTCCCAGACCTGAACTGTTTAGATGACTGCACACGCAGAGGGCACCGTGTCTGAGGCAGAGAGCAGCTGGAATCACAAAAGCTCTCGACAGAGAGTCAAGGAAAGGCGTGCTCTGCTTACACGACTCTCTACTTTTCTCTGGGTCTGAACCATTTCCTAGCTAATCTGCTTTTTTTAACCGAGCAGCTTTGCCAAAAAAAAAAAAAAAGAAAAAACACAAAGTTACCAACAAACACTAAACAAACCAATATAAACAATACATATTAAATAAGCCTAACCCTACTATGCTACTGAAAAGGCTTTTATTTCCCTGGGATAATTTGGACAGCATTAGATTGTTTTACCAAGAGCAGCCAAGTCGAGGCAGATTATTTCTAATTCCACAGTGCTGCAGATGCGGTCAGTAGCAACTGCAAGCCGGAAAGGAAACAAAACAAAACAAAGTTGGGTGTAATCCATTCAAGTTCACACGTTTCACCAGGGACAGCCTCCAAGCCTTGAATAGTTAGGTATGCATTTAGCCATTTCTTTAATCAACCACTACTAACGCCTGCTAAAGGCCAGACACTGCTCTAAGTACTTTACGGATATGAAATATCCTCTCACCTTTACACTCACCTATGGAGTGTGTATGATAATCATCCCCGTTTTACAGATCAGGAAACTGACACACAGAATGGTACAGTAACTTGCCCGAGTTCACACAGCCCGTAGGTGGCAGAGCCAGGACCCATGTGACAGAGTCTGGCTCCAGAGTCCACGTTCTGAATCACCACGCTCAGTCCCCAAAAACCTAGAGAAAGCGCCAGCCTCAATCGAAAAGTTTTCTTTTCCCCACCCTACAGTCCCTACGCGGCGGCCCCAGTCTCCAGGGCATGCTTTCAGCTCCTCTGACAGGCCCTACTCCTCCCTTGCCCTGTCCCAACACTCTCCCGCACAGGTCCTCCTTTTCTTTAGGCATCTGCTCTCAGCTTCAACATCACTGCCTGAGTCACCAAGTCTAACAGGAAATGCCGTCTTTCTCAACACTCAACACAAAATTGCTTTTACGTATCTCCTAGGTAATTGGTTGCTGCCTGTCTGTCCTTTCCAACCAGGCTGTGAGGGCCAGTACGTCAAACAGCCTGTCAGTCTTGCTCACCAAGTGTCCAGACCACTGAACACGCACCGACCAGAGGAAAGGAAGGACTTGTCCCAAAGTCAACTCTCCAGACTTTCTGTGCAAGGAGGGAACGAACGGAGCACCCCTCCAGCCTCACGCTTTCTCTTCCATGCTTTCAAGTGTGGGGCACATACCTCTGCTCACAAACGCTCCCCGGACAGCCCCCACTGCACCCCTAACAGGTAGACTTCTGCACAGTCACGGGCTTTGGAAAGCACTGGCTCTGCACACAAATCTTACGTGGCCCTCGACAGGCCACTTCCCCTGAACCGGCCTGAGCTTCAGGCCCACAACAGGCTTCGTGAAAACCCCAACGGAACGTAGCCTCGAAAAGAGGGAGACCCGCACTCCTCAGAACGCCTCGAGACCAGTGTCCTTATCGACTTCGCGTCTGTCCTTCCAAGAAGCCAAGACCACGGCTGGCGCTTCAGCGCCCGACTCCCGGGCACCGCATGCCCAGGCTGGCCCCTGGGCAGGTGCCCGGCACACACCGCCCGTTCCACGAACGCCTCAAGCGCACGAAGAGACCCCCTCGCTCCCCGCGCCGCACAGCTGTCCCGCGACCTGACGGGCACCTCTCGGCGCACAAGCCTATTCCTCAGGGACACGCTCGCCTCCCACCAGCCCCCAGGCCCACGCCCCCCAGGTACCTCTCTCAGATGGAATCCTCTTCGCAGGCGCCCTGGTCGTCCGTGTCCGGCGAGCAGGAAGAGCGGGAGCTGAAGGACGGCCTCCTCAGGCTAGCGGCCGTGGCTGTGCACGGCCCGGGCTGCTGTGCCCAGCGGGGACGCGGAGCGCCGTCCACGGACGCCGGGGGAACGGACGAGCCCGGCCCGGGAGAGAGCAGCACAGCGCGGCCGGACTCCGCCGGGCTCGGCTCTGGGCAGGCAGGCGCGGCTCGCCGACGCCTCCCACGCCTCCCAGGACGGCGGCCCAGCAGCCGCGCGCTCCTCTCCTCTCCTCGCGCGCGCGCGCTGCGCGCCGCCGCCGCCCAGACGCTGCCCGGCCGTTGCCCCGCCCCCCCCCCCCTCCGGCGGTGGACTGCGGACAGCGACGGGGACACCCTCCTGGGAGAACTCCTGCGGCCCCGCCCACATGCTTGGGACCTTCGCGGAGCGGGAAGGTGCGCTGACAGGGACGCAGGGTCCCCGCTACGCTCGCTCTCGGGGAACTGCAGCCTCCTCCCTCGGCTTTCACTTGAATGTCACACCCGAAACCATGCAACGTCTACAAGCAAACATAGGCAGTGTGCTCTTTGACATCAGTCTTAGCAGCCTATTTTCAAGTACCACGTCTGACTGGGCAAGGGAAACAAAATACAAAATGAACAAACGGGACTACATCAAAGTCAAAAAACATCCTCTGCACCGCAAAGGAAACCATCCACAAAACCAAAACACAACCTAACAACTGGGAGAAGATTCTTGCAAACCGTATATCGGATAAGGGGTTAATATCCAAAACACAGAAAGAACTCATACATCTCAACAGCAAAAAACATCAACAACCCAATTGAAAAGGCGGGCAAAAGATCTGAGCAGTGATTTCTCCAAAGAAGGTATACGGATGGCCAACAGGCATATGGAAAGGGACTCAACATCCTTAGCGATCAGAGAAATGCAAATCACAACTACAAGGAGATGTCCCCTTACTCTGGTCAGAATGGCTCTAATTAACAAGACAAGAGACAAGTGTCGGAGAGGATGTGCAGAGAAGGGAACTCTCCTGCACTGCTGGTGGGAGGGCAGACTGGTGCAGCCACTACGGAAAGCAGGATGGAGTATCCTCAGAAAACTAAGAATACATCTACCATATGTATGATCCAGCTAGCCCACTGCTGGCTATTCATCCAAAGAACTTGAAAACACCAATGCAGAGGGACACATGCACCCCTAGGCTCACTGCAGCATTATTCACAACAGCCAAAACTTGGAAGCAACCTAGGTGCCCATCAAGGGAAGAATGGATAAAGAAGATGTGGTATGTATACACAATGGAATGCCACTCGGCCCTAAGAAATGATGAGATCCGCCCATTTGTGACAACGTCGATGGACCTTGAGGGTATTATGTGAAGTGAAATAAATCAGAGGGACAAAGTCAAACACCGTGTGATCTCACTCATAAGGAGAAGATAAAAACAACGACAAACGCACACAGAGCAAAGGAGATTGCATTGGTGGTTACCATAGGGGGAGGGGGGAGGGGAGAGAGCCAAAGGGGTGATGAGGCTCACATGTGAGGTGACGGACTATCATTAGTTTTCGGGTGGTGAACACGATGTAATCTACACAGAATTCAAAATATATTACAACGTACATCTGAAAGCTATATCATCTTAGGATCCACTGTTACTGCAATAAAATAAAATAAAATAAAATAAAATAAAATAAAATAAAATAAAATAAAATAAAAAAGTGTAGGAGCCTCAAGAGGCTAACAGGCTTTTGAAAAGTTATTCCAGGGATTTTTATGGCTTAGCTCAGGGCGGCAGACACCAGCCTGAGACACAGCTGTGGCACAGCTACTAACTTCAACTAAACTGTATTCCGACTGGAGGGAAATCAAAACTACTGCAATCATAATTTCTTGAAGGCTTCACTTTGTGCCAGATCCTGTGCCGACTGCTTTGCACCAACTGTCTCATTTAATCCTCACATCCAAAAGGCAGGTTACCGTTATTCTCCCCATTGTCAAGGTGAGGAGGCGGAAGCAGAAAGATGGCAATCTGCCTGGAATTCACAGAAGGATTCTCTAGGTAATGACATGACTTTTGGACAAGATTTCAAGGTTTAACACATTACAGTGCAGATGCAGATCCCAGTATCACAGAACGTGAAAAACACTGAGTCCTGCCAAATGTCTTAAAACACTAATTATGGATCCTCACAATCTCTTGGCCTGTTTTCTCAGATGAGGGAAAACCCAGCGTGAAAAACCGTTGATGAGATGTCTGCAGAGGAGGACTACGTCTGGTCTTTAAAGCCGGGACCTATCCCAGTAGATTCTGAGTCAGTGGGTCCAGAGTAGGCCTTGAGCGTCTCTGTTCTTTTCCAAAGCCCCACAGGCTACACTTCCGTGCCCTTGGAGTTGGGAAGTACAGTCATGCCCTACATCGGGACGTTTCAGTCAACAACGGGGGTCCCATCAGATTAGTCCCATATGGCCTAGGTGTGTAGGAGGCTCTGCCATCCAGGTTTAGGAACTCCGTGGTGTTTGCACAGTCTCGAGATTGCCTGACCATGACACACTCCTCAGAACTCATCCCCACTGTTAAGCAAAGCATGACTATACCGCCTTGGATTCTCCACGGTCCCAGACCTGAACTGTTTAGATGACTGCACACGCAGAGGGCACCGTGTCTGAGGCAGAGAGCAGCTGGAATCACAAAAGCTCTCGACAGAGAGTCAAGGAAAGGCGTGCTCTGCTTACACGACTCTCTACTTTTCTCTGGGTCTGAACCATTTCCTAGCTAATCTGCTTTTTTTAACCGAGCAGCTTTGCCAAAAAAAAAAAAAAAGAAAAAACACAAAGTTACCAACAAACACTAAACAAACCAATATAAACAATACATATTAAATAAGCCTAACCCTACTATGCTACTGAAAAGGCTTTTATTTCCCTGGGATAATTTGGACAGCATTAGATTGTTTTACCAAGAGCAGCCAAGTCGAGGCAGATTATTTCTAATTCCACAGTGCTGCAGATGCGGTCAGTAGCAACTGCAAGCCGGAAAGGAAACAAAACAAAACAAAGTTGGGTGTAATCCATTCAAGTTCACACGTTTCACCAGGGACAGCCTCCAAGCCTTGAATAGTTAGGTATGCATTTAGCCATTTCTTTAATCAACCACTACTAACGCCTGCTAAAGGCCAGACACTGCTCTAAGTACTTTACGGATATGAAATATCCTCTCACCTTTACACTCACCTATGGAGTGTGTATGATAATCATCCCCGTTTTACAGATCAGGAAACTGACACACAGAATGGTACAGTAACTTGCCCGAGTTCACACAGCCCGTAGGTGGCAGAGCCAGGACCCATGTGACAGAGTCTGGCTCCAGAGTCCACGTTCTGAATCACCACGCTTAGTCCCCAAAAACCTAGAGAAAGCGCCAGCCTCAATCGAAAAGTTTTCTTTTCCCCACCCTACAGTCCCTACGCGGCGGCCCCAGTCTCCAGGGCATGCTTTCAGCTCCTCTGACAGGCCCTACTCCTCCCTTGCCCTGTCCCAACACTCTCCCGCACAGGTCCTCCTTTTCTTTTAGGCATCTGCTCTCAGCTTCAACATCACTGCCTGAGTCACCAAGTCTAACAGGAAATGCCGTCTTTCTCAACACTCAACACAAAATTGCTTTTACGTATCTCCTAGGTAATTGGTTGCTGCCTGTCTGTCCTTTCCAACCAGGCTGTGAGGGCCAGTACGTCAAACAGCCTGTCAGTCTTGCTCACCAAGTGTCCAGACCACTGAACACGCACCGACCAGAGGAAAGGAAGGACTTGTCCCAAAGTCAACTCTCCAGACTTTCTGTGCAAGGAGGGAACGAACGGAGCACCCTCCAGCCTCACGCTTTCTCTTCCATGCTTTCAAGTGTGGGGCACATACCTCTGCTCACAACGCTCCCCGGACAGCCCCCACTGCACCCCTAACAGGTAGACTTCTGCACAGTCACGGGCTTTGGAAAGCACTGGCTCTGCACACAAATCTTACGTGGCCCTCGACAGGCCACTTCCCCTGAACCGGCCTGAGCTTCAGGCCCACAACAGGCTTCGTGAAAACCCCAACGGAACGTAGCCTCGAAAAGAGGGAGACCCGCACTCCTCAGAACGCCTCGAGACCAGTGTCCTTATCGACTTCGCGTCTGTCCTTCCAAGAAGCCAAGACCACGGCTGGCGCTTCAGCGCCCGACTCCCGGGCACCGCATGCCCAGGCTGGCCCCTGGGCAGGTGCCCGGCACACACCGCCCGTTCCACGAACGCCTCAAGCGCACGAAGAGACCCCCTCGCTCCCCGCGCCGCACAGCTGTCCCGCGACCTGACGGGCACCTCTCGGCGCACAAGCCTATTCCTCAGGGACACGCTCGCCTCCCACCAGCCCCCAGGCCCACGCCCCCCAGGTACCTCTCTCAGATGGAATCCTCTTCGCAGGCGCCCTGGTCGTCCGTGTCCGGCGAGCAGGAAGAGCGGGAGCTGAAGGACGGCCTCCTCAGGCTAGCGGCCGTGGCTGTGCACGGCCCGGGCTGCTGTGCCCAGCGGGGACGCGGAGCGCCGTCCACGGACGCCGGGGGAACGGACGAGCCCGGCCCGGGAGAGAGCAGCACAGCGCGGCCGGACTCCGCCGGGCTCGGCTCTGGGCAGGCAGGCGCGGCTCGCCGACGCCTCCCACGCCTCCCAGGACGGCGGCCCAGCAGCCGCGCGCTCCTCTCCTCTCCTCGCGCGCGCGCGCGCGCGCGCCGCCGCCCAGACGCTGCCCGGCCGTTGCCCCGCCCCCCCCCCCTCCGGCGGTGGACTGCGGACAGCGACGGGGACACCCTCCTGGGAGAACTCCTGCGGCCCCGCCCACATGCTTGGGACCTTCGCGGAGCGGGAAGGTGCGCTGACAGGGACGCAGGGTCCCCGCTACGCTCGCTCTCGGGGAACTGCAGCCTCCTCCCTCGGCTTTCACTTGAATGTCACACCCGAAACCATGCAACGTCTACAAGCAAACATAGGCAGTGTGCTCTTTGACATCAGTCTTAGCAGCCTATTTTCAAGTACCACGTCTGACTGGGCAAGGGAAACAAAATACAAAATGAACAAACGGGACTACATCAAAGTCAAAAAACATCCTCTGCACCGCAAAGGAAACCATCCACAAAACCAAAACACAACCTAACAACTGGGAGAAGATTCTTGCAAACCGTATATCGGATAAGGGGTTAATATCCAAAACACAGAAAGAACTCATACATCTCAACAGCAAAAAACATCAACAACCCAATTGAAAAGGCGGGCAAAAGATCTGAGCAGTGATTTCTCCAAAGAAGGTATACGGATGGCCAACAGGCATATGGAAAGGGACTCAACATCCTTAGCGATCAGAGAAATGCAAATCACAACTACAAGGAGATGTCCCCTTACTCTGGTCAGAATGGCTCTAATTAACAAGACAAGAGACAAGTGTCGGAGAGGATGTGCAGAGAAGGGAACTCTCCTGCACTGCTGGTGGGAGGGCAGACTGGTGCAGCCACTACGGAAAGCAGGATGGAGTATCCTCAGAAAACTAAGAATACATCTACCATATGTATGATCCAGCTAGCCCACTGCTGGCTATTCATCCAAAGAACTTGAAAACACCAATGCAGAGGGACACATGCACCCCTAGGCTCACTGCAGCATTATTCACAACAGCCAAAACTTGGAAGCAACCTAGGTGCCCATCAAGGGAAGAATGGATAAAGAAGATGTGGTATGTATACACAATGGAATGCCACTCGGCCCTAAGAAATGATGAGATCCGCCCATTTGTGACAACGTCGATGGACCTTGAGGGTATTATGTGAAGTGAAATAAATCAGAGGGACAAAGTCAAACACCGTGTGATCTCACTCATAAGGAGAAGATAAAAACAACGACAAACGCACACAGAGCAAAGGAGATTGCATTGGTGGTTACCATAGGGGGAGGGGGGAGGGGAGAGAGCCAAAGGGGTGATGAGGCTCACATGTGAGGTGACGGACTATCATTAGTTTTCGGGTGGTGAACACGATGTAATCTACACAGAATTCAAAATATATTACAACGTACATCTGAAAGCTATATCATCTTAGGATCCACTGTTACTGCAATAAAATAAAATAAAATAAAATAAAATAAAATAAAATAAAATAAAATAAAATAAAAAAGTGTAGGAGCCTCAAGAGGCTAACAGGCTTTTGAAAAGTTATTCCAGGGATTTTTATGGCTTAGCTCAGGGCGGCAGACACCAGCCTGAGACACAGCTGTGGCACAGCTACTAACTTCAACTAAACTGTATTCCGACTGGAGGGAAATCAAAACTACTGCAATCATAATTTCTTGAAGGCTTCACTTTGTGCCAGATCCTGTGCCGACTGCTTTGCACCAACTGTCTCATTTAATCCTCACATCCAAAAGGCAGGTTACCGTTATTCTCCCCATTGTCAAGGTGAGGAGGCGGAAGCAGAAAGATGGCAATCTGCCTGGAATTCACAGAAGGATTCTCTAGGTAATGACATGACTTTTGGACAAGATTTCAAGGTTTAACACATTACAGTGCAGATGCAGATCCCAGTATCACAGAACGTGAAAAACACTGAGTCCTGCCAAATGTCTTAAAACACTAATTATGGATCCTCACAATCTCTTGGCCTGTTTTCTCAGATGAGGGAAAACCCAGCGTGAAAAACCGTTGATGAGATGTCTGCAGAGGAGGACTACGTCTGGTCTTTAAAGCCGGGACCTATCCCAGTAGATTCTGAGTCAGTGGGTCCAGAGTAGGCCTTGAGCGTCTCTGTTCTTTTCCAAAGCCCCACAGGCTACACTTCCGTGCCCTTGGAGTTGGGAAGTACAGTCATGCCCTACATCGGGACGTTTCAGTCAACAACGGGGGTCCCATCAGATTAGTCCCATATGGCCTAGGTGTGTAGGAGGCTCTGCCATCCAGGTTTAGGAACTCCGTGGTGTTTGCACAGTCTCGAGATTGCCTGACCATGACACACTCCTCAGAACTCATCCCCACTGTTAAGCAAAGCATGACTATACCGCCTTGGATTCTCCACGGTCCCAGACCTGAACTGTTTAGATGACTGCACACGCAGAGGGCACCGTGTCTGAGGCAGAGAGCAGCTGGAATCACAAAAGCTCTCGACAGAGAGTCAAGGAAAGGCGTGCTCTGCTTACACGACTCTCTACTTTTCTCTGGGTCTGAACCATTTCCTAGCTAATCTGCTTTTTTTAACCGAGCAGCTTTGCCAAAAAAAAAAAAAAAGAAAAAACACAAAGTTACCAACAAACACTAAACAAACCAATATAAACAATACATATTAAATAAGCCTAACCCTACTATGCTACTGAAAAGGCTTTTATTTCCCTGGGATAATTTGGACAGCATTAGATTGTTTTACCAAGAGCAGCCAAGTCGAGGCAGATTATTTCTAATTCCACAGTGCTGCAGATGCGGTCAGTAGCAACTGCAAGCCGGAAAGGAAACAAAACAAAACAAAGTTGGGTGTAATCCATTCAAGTTCACACGTTTCACCAGGGACAGCCTCCAAGCCTTGAATAGTTAGGTATGCATTTAGCCATTTCTTTAATCAACCACTACTAACGCCTGCTAAAGGCCAGACACTGCTCTAAGTACTTTACGGATATGAAATATCCTCTCACCTTTACACTCACCTATGGAGTGTGTATGATAATCATCCCCGTTTTACAGATCAGGAAACTGACACACAGAATGGTACAGTAACTTGCCCGAGTTCACACAGCCCGTAGGTGGCAGAGCCAGGACCCATGTGACAGAGTCTGGCTCCAGAGTCCACGTTCTGAATCACCACGCTTAGTCCCCAAAAACCTAGAGAAAGCGCCAGCCTCAATCGAAAAGTTTTCTTTTCCCCACCCTACAGTCCCTACGCGGCGGCCCCAGTCTCCAGGGCATGCTTTCAGCTCCTCTGACAGGCCCTACTCCTCCCTTGCCCTGTCCCAACACTCTCCCGCACAGGTCCTCCTTTTCTTTTAGGCATCTGCTCTCAGCTTCAACATCACTGCCTAAGTCACCAAGTCTAACAGGAAATGCCGTCTTTCTCAACACTCAACACAAAATTGCTTTTACGTATCTCCTAGGTAATTGGTTGCTGCCTGTCTGTCCTTTCCAACCAGGCTGTGAGGGCCAGTACGTCAAACAGCCTGTCAGTCTTGCTCACCAAGTGTCCAGACCACTGAACACGCACCGACCAGAGGAAAGGAAGGACTTGTCCCAAAGTCAACTCTCCAGACTTTCTGTGCAAGGAGGGAACGAACGGAGCACCCTCCAGCCTCACGCTTTCTCTTCCATGCTTTCAAGTGTGGGGCACATACCTCTGCTCACAACGCTCCCCGGACAGCCCCCACTGCACCCCTAACAGGTAGACTTCTGCACAGTCACGGGCTTTGGAAAGCACTGGCTCTGCACACAAATCTTACGTGGCCCTCGACAGGCCACTTCCCCTGAACCGGCCTGAGCTTCAGGCCCACAACAGGCTTCGTGAAAACCCCAACGGAACGTAGCCTCGAAAAGAGGGAGACCCGCACTCCTCAGAACGCCTCGAGACCAGTGTCCTTATCGACTTCGCGTCTGTCCTTCCAAGAAGCCAAGACCACGGCTGGCGCTTCAGCGCCCGACTCCCGGGCACCGCATGCCCAGGCTGGCCCCTGGGCAGGTGCCCGGCACACACCGCCCGTTCCACGAACGCCTCAAGCGCACGAAGAGACCCCCTCGCTCCCCGCGCCGCACAGCTGTCCCGCGACCTGACGGGCACCTCTCGGCGCACAAGCCTATTCCTCAGGGACACGCTCGCCTCCCACCAGCCCCCAGGCCCACGCCCCCCAGGTACCTCTCTCAGATGGAATCCTCTTCGCAGGCGCCCTGGTCGTCCGTGTCCGGCGAGCAGGAAGAGCGGGAGCTGAAGGACGGCCTCCTCAGGCTAGCGGCCGTGGCTGTGCACGGCCCGGGCTGCTGTGCCCAGCGGGGACGCGGAGCGCCGTCCACGGACGCCGGGGGAACGGACGAGCCCGGCCCGGGAGAGAGCAGCACAGCGCGGCCGGACTCCGCCGGGCTCGGCTCTGGGCAGGCAGGCGCGGCTCGCCGACGCCTCCCACGCCTCCCAGGACGGCGGCCCAGCAGCCGCGCGCTCCTCTCCTCTCCTCGCGCTGCGCGCGCGCGCGCCGCCGCCCAGACGCTGCCCGGCCGTTGCCCCGCCCCCCCCCCCTCCGGCGGTGGACTGCGGACAGCGACGGGGACACCCTCCTGGGAGAACTCCTGCGGCCCCGCCCACATGCTTGGGACCTTCGCGGAGCGGGAAGGTGCGCTGACAGGGACGCAGGGTCCCCGCTACGCTCGCTCTCGGGGAACTGCAGCCTCCTCCCTCGGCTTTCACTTGAATGTCACACCCGAAACCATGCAACGTCTACAAGCAAACATAGGCAGTGTGCTCTTTGACATCAGTCTTAGCAGCCTATTTTCAAGTACCACGTCTGACTGGGCAAGGGAAACAAAATACAAAATGAACAAACGGGACTACATCAAAGTCAAAAAACATCCTCTGCACCGCAAAGGAAACCATCCACAAAACCAAAACACAACCTAACAACTGGGAGAAGATTCTTGCAAACCGTATATCGGATAAGGGGTTAATATCCAAAACACAGAAAGAACTCATACATCTCAACAGCAAAAAACATCAACAACCCAATTGAAAAGGCGGGCAAAAGATCTGAGCAGTGATTTCTCCAAAGAAGGTATACGGATGGCCAACAGGCATATGGAAAGGGACTCAACATCCTTAGCGATCAGAGAAATGCAAATCACAACTACAAGGAGATGTCCCCTTACTCTGGTCAGAATGGCTCTAATTAACAAGACAAGAGACAAGTGTCGGAGAGGATGTGCAGAGAAGGGAACTCTCCTGCACTGCTGGTGGGAGGGCAGACTGGTGCAGCCACTACGGAAAGCAGGATGGAGTATCCTCAGAAAACTAAGAATACATCTACCATATGTATGATCCAGCTAGCCCACTGCTGGCTATTCATCCAAAGAACTTGAAAACACCAATGCAGAGGGACACATGCACCCCTAGGCTCACTGCAGCATTATTCACAACAGCCAAAACTTGGAAGCAACCTAGGTGCCCATCAAGGGAAGAATGGATAAAGAAGATGTGGTATGTATACACAATGGAATGCCACTCGGCCCTAAGAAATGATGAGATCCGCCCATTTGTGACAACGTCGATGGACCTTGAGGGTATTATGTGAAGTGAAATAAATCAGAGGGACAAAGTCAAACACCGTGTGATCTCACTCATAAGGAGAAGATAAAAACAACGACAAACGCACACAGAGCAAAGGAGATTGCATTGGTGGTTACCATAGGGGGAGGGGGGAGGGGAGAGAGCCAAAGGGGTGATGAGGCTCACATGTGAGGTGACGGACTATCATTAGTTTTCGGGTGGTGAACACGATGTAATCTACACAGAATTCAAAATATATTACAACGTACATCTGAAAGCTATATCATCTTAGGATCCACTGTTACTGCAATAAAATAAAATAAAATAAAATAAAATAAAATAAAATAAAATAAAATAAAATAAAATAAAAAAGTGTAGGAGCCTCAAGAGGCTAACAGGCTTTTGAAAAGTTATTCCAGGGATTTTTATGGCTTAGCTCAGGGCGGCAGACACCAGCCTGAGACACAGCTGTGGCACAGCTACTAACTTCAACTAAACTGTATTCCGACTGGAGGGAAATCAAAACTACTGCAATCATAATTTCTTGAAGGCTTCACTTTGTGCCAGATCCTGTGCCGACTGCTTTGCACCAACTGTCTCATTTAATCCTCACATCCAAAAGGCAGGTTACCGTTATTCTCCCCATTGTCAAGGTGAGGAGGCGGAAGCAGAAAGATGGCAATCTGCCTGGAATTCACAGAAGGATTCTCTAGGTAATGACATGACTTTTGGACAAGATTTCAAGGTTTAACACATTACAGTGCAGATGCAGATCCCAGTATCACAGAACGTGAAAAACACTGAGTCCTGCCAAATGTCTTAAAACACTAATTATGGATCCTCACAATCTCTTGGCCTGTTTTCTCAGATGAGGGAAAACCCAGCGTGAAAAACCGTTGATGAGATGTCTGCAGAGGAGGACTACGTCTGGTCTTTAAAGCCGGGAACTATCCCAGTAGATTCTGAGTCAGTGGGTCCAGAGTAGGCCTTGAGCGTCTCTGTTCTTTTCCAAAGCCCCACAGGCTACACTTCCGTGCCCTTGGAGTTGGGAAGTACAGTCATGCCCTACATCGGGACGTTTCAGTCAACAACGGGGGTCCCATCAGATTAGTCCCATATGGCCTAGGTGTGTAGGAGGCTCTGCCATCCAGGTTTAGGAACTCCGTGGTGTTTGCACAGTCTCGAGATTGCCTGACCATGACACACTCCTCAGAACTCATCCCCACTGTTAAGCAAAGCATGACTATACCGCCTTGGATTCTCCACGGTCCCAGACCTGAACTGTTTAGATGACTGCACACGCAGAGGGCACCGTGTCTGAGGCAGAGAGCAGCTGGAATCACAAAAGCTCTCGACAGAGAGTCAAGGAAAGGCGTGCTCTGCTTACACGACTCTCTACTTTTCTCTGGGTCTGAACCATTTCCTAGCTAATCTGCTTTTTTTAACCGAGCAGCTTTGCCAAAAAAAAAAAAAAAAGAAAAAACACAAAGTTACCAACAAACACTAAACAAACCAATATAAACAATACATATTAAATAAGCCTAACCCTACTATGCTACTGAAAAGGCTTTTATTTCCCTGGGATAATTTGGACAGCATTAGATTGTTTTACCAAGAGCAGCCAAGTCGAGGCAGATTATTTCTAATTCCACAGTGCTGCAGATGCGGTCAGTAGCAACTGCAAGCCGGAAAGGAAACAAAACAAAACAAAGTTGGGTGTAATCCATTCAAGTTCACACGTTTCACCAGGGACAGCCTCCAAGCCTTGAATAGTTAGGTATGCATTTAGCCATTTCTTTAATCAACCACTACTAACGCCTGCTAAAGGCCAGACACTGCTCTAAGTACTTTACGGATATGAAATATCCTCTCACCTTTACACTCACCTATGGAGTGTGTATGATAATCATCCCCGTTTTACAGATCAGGAAACTGACACACAGAATGGTACAGTAACTTGCCCGAGTTCACACAGCCCGTAGGTGGCAGAGCCAGGACCCATGTGACAGAGTCTGGCTCCAGAGTCCACGTTCTGAATCACCACGCTCAGTCCCCAAAAACCTAGAGAAAGCGCCAGCCTCAATCGAAAAGTTTTCTTTTCCCCACCCTACAGTCCCTACGCGGCGGCCCCAGTCTCCAGGGCATGCTTTCAGCTCCTCTGACAGGCCCTACTCCTCCCTTGCCCTGTCCCAACACTCTCCCGCACAGGTCCTCCTTTTCTTTTAGGCATCTGCTCTCAGCTTCAACATCACTGCCTGAGTCACCAAGTCTAACAGGAAATGCCGTCTTTCTCAACACTCAACACAAAATTGCTTTTACGTATCTCCTAGGTAATTGGTTGCTGCCTGTCTGTCCTTTCCAACCAGGCTGTGAGGGCCAGTACGTCAAACAGCCTGTCAGTCTTGCTCACCAAGTGTCCAGACCACTGAACACGCACCGACCAGAGGAAAGGAAGGACTTGTCCCAAAGTCAACTCTCCAGACTTTCTGTGCAAGGAGGGAACGAACGGAGCACCCTCCAGCCTCACGCTTTCTCTTCCATGCTTTCAAGTGTGGGGCACATACCTCTGCTCACAACGCTCCCCGGACAGCCCCCACTGCACCCCTAACAGGTAGACTTCTGCACAGTCACGGGCTTTGGAAAGCACTGGCTCTGCACACAAATCTTACGTGGCCCTCGACAGGCCACTTCCCCTGAACCGGCCTGAGCTTCAGGCCCACAACAGGCTTCGTGAAAACCCCAACGGAACGTAGCCTCGAAAAGAGGGAGACCCGCACTCCTCAGAACGCCTCGAGACCAGTGTCCTTATCGACTTCGCGTCTGTCCTTCCAAGAAGCCAAGACCACGGCTGGCGCTTCAGCGCCCGACTCCCGGGCACCGCATGCCCAGGCTGGCCCCTGGGCAGGTGCCCGGCACACACCGCCCGTTCCACGAACGCCTCAAGCGCACGAAGAGACCCCCTCGCTCCCCGCGCCGCACAGCTGTCCCGCGACCTGACGGGCACCTCTCGGCGCACAAGCCTATTCCTCAGGGACACGCTCGCCTCCCACCAGCCCCCAGGCCCACGCCCCCCAGGTACCTCTCTCAGATGGAATCCTCTTCGCAGGCGCCCTGGTCGTCCGTGTCCGGCGAGCAGGAAGAGCGGGAGCTGAAGGACGGCCTCCTCAGGCTAGCGGCCGTGGCTGTGCACGGCCCGGGCTGCTGTGCCCAGCGGGGACGCGGAGCGCCGTCCACGGACGCCGGGGGAACGGACGAGCCCGGCCCGGGAGAGAGCAGCACAGCGCGGCCGGACTCCGCCGGGCTCGGCTCTGGGCAGGCAGGCGCGGCTCGCCGACGCCTCCCACGCCTCCCAGGACGGCGGCCCAGCAGCCGCGCGCTCCTCTCCTCTCCTCGCGCGCGCGCGCGCGCGCCGCCGCCCAGACGCTGCCCGGCCGTTGCCCCGCCCCCCCCCCCTCCGGCGGTGGACTGCGGACAGCGACGGGGACACCCTCCTGGGAGAACTCCTGCGGCCCCGCCCACATGCTTGGGACCTTCGCGGAGCGGGAAGGTGCGCTGACAGGGACGCAGGGTCCCCGCTACGCTCGCTCTCGGGGAACTGCAGCCTCCTCCCTCGGCTTTCACTTGAATGTCACACCCGAAACCATGCAACGTCTACAAGCAAACATAGGCAGTGTGCTCTTTGACATCAGTCTTAGCAGCCTATTTTCAAGTACCACGTCTGACTGGGCAAGGGAAACAAAATACAAAATGAACAAACGGGACTACATCAAAGTCAAAAAAACATCCTCTGCACCGCAAAGGAAACCATCCACAAAACCAAAACACAACCTAACAACTGGGAGAAGATTCTTGCAAACCGTATATCGGATAAGGGGTTAATATCCAAAACACAGAAAGAACTCATACATCTCAACAGCAAAAAACATCAACAACCCAATTGAAAAGGCGGGCAAAAGATCTGAGCAGTGATTTCTCCAAAGAAGGTATACGGATGGCCAACAGGCATATGGAAAGGGACTCAACATCCTTAGCGATCAGAGAAATGCAAATCACAACTACAAGGAGATGTCCCCTTACTCTGGTCAGAATGGCTCTAATTAACAAGACAAGAGACAAGTGTCGGAGAGGATGTGCAGAGAAGGGAACTCTCCTGCACTGCTGGTGGGAGGGCAGACTGGTGCAGCCACTACGGAAAGCAGGATGGAGTATCCTCAGAAAACTAAGAATACATCTACCATATGTATGATCCAGCTAGCCCACTGCTGGCTATTCATCCAAAGAACTTGAAAACACCAATGCAGAGGGACACATGCACCCCTAGGCTCACTGCAGCATTATTCACAACAGCCAAAACTTGGAAGCAACCTAGGTGCCCATCAAGGGAAGAATGGATAAAGAAGATGTGGTATGTATACACAATGGAATGCCACTCGGCCCTAAGAAATGATGAGATCCGCCCATTTGTGACAACGTCGATGGACCTTGAGGGTATTATGTGAAGTGAAATAAATCAGAGGGACAAAGTCAAACACCGTGTGATCTCACTCATAAGGAGAAGATAAAAACAACGACAAACGCACACAGAGCAAAGGAGATTGCATTGGTGGTTACCATAGGGGGAGGGGGGGAGGGGAGAGAGCCAAAGGGGTGATGAGGCTCACATGTGAGGTGACGGACTATCATTAGTTTTCGGGTGGTGAACACGATGTAATCTACACAGAATTCAAAATATATTTCAACGTACATCTGAAAGCTATATCATCTTAGGATCCACTGTTACTGCAATAAAATAAAATAAAATAAAATAAAATAAATAAAATAAAATAAAAAAGTGTAGGAGCCTCAAGAG